>NW_028270141.1:23878076-24181107 GCF_037043375.1 Chiloscyllium plagiosum | reverse complement strand
ACTCCTATTTCCCAAAACATTTTTAACAACTGCTTCAAGTATTTTTCTGGTGCTAAGAGAAACAAGTCTATTTTGGAGATAGACATTCCATGTTTCTGGAATGACCAATTAAATGATCAGGCCCTCGATGAGACGTCCATTTTAAAACTTCCAAAGTATCCGCAAGTTAATCAATTCTATTTTGAAGTCATTACTGCTCCACGACCACCAATCTTAGTTCATTAAAATCAACTCCACAGGTCAGTAATCCTACTTTCTGTGAAACTACTTTAACGTTTTTGAATCGTTCACTTGGTATTGTGACTGAAATAGAATGTAACAGGATGATTTTCTTAGGAGATGTGACAGGGTAGCTGTAAATAGATTATTTCCCCTTGTGGGAGACTCAAGGAACAGAGGGCTTAACCTCAGAATCGCCTCTCTCCAGAGGTGGGGGAGATTTCTTCTCTCAGAGGGTTGTGAATCTGTGGAAATATTTTTACCACACAGGTCTGCAGAGAGTGGGCATTAAGTATATTCAAGGCTGAGCTAGACAGATTTTTAATCGGAACTAGAGGGCTTAGGTTTAGGGTGAGATGGGAAAGATTTAAAAGGGACCGAAGGGACAAGTTTTTCACGCAGAGGGTGGTACGCATACAGAAGTGGTGGAAGCTAGTACAATTACAACATTTAAAGACATCTGGTTGGGTATATGAATAGGAAGGGTTGTGGGCCAACTGCTGTCAAATGGGACTAGATTAATTTAAGATATCTGGTTGGCATGGATGAGTTTGACTGAATGGGTCTGTTTCCATGCTGTATATCTCTCTAGTTCTGACTCTAAGAGTCTTGGGGAAAAGGCAGAAGTATGGAATTAAGGATTTTCACATCAGTCATTATTGCATTGAATGGTGAAGCAGATTTGATGGCCTGAACAGCCAACTTCTTCTCCAATATCTTGTGGCCTTGTGTCTTTATGTTTTGACAATCGTTCTACTGATGAGGATATATAAGTTACTTTCAATGGATTTTGAAATGGGTGCGTGTCACTTCAAGTAATGATGGAGCCTGGGACAATGTTCAAGTTGCCAGTGAGCTACTCTAGGTCCCATTTTCTTAGAGGCCATTATTAATTAATGGTTACAAATTGGTTGCTTGTCCATTCGTCTTCATTCTTTGGATGTGGGCATTGCAAGCAAGAGCAGCATTAATTGCAAGCAAGAGCAGCATTAATTACGTGACACCAATTGCCCTTGAGAAGGTTTTGGTGAGCTGCTTCATAGAGCTGCTGCAGTCTATGCAATGTAAGAGCACACATAGTACTTTTTGTAATAGTTTGAATCAATTGACTGGTTTGCTAGAGGTTAATTAAAAGTCAACCATATTGTCATGCCTCTGCAGTCACATGCAGGTAAATTTACTTCCCTGTTGGACTTAGTGAAGCAAATGGGTTTTTAAATAATAATCCATCAGTTTCGTGATAATTGTTAGTAAGATTAGCATCTAGTTCCAAAATTATTTTGTAATTGAATTTAAATTCCCCTGTTTCCTTGTTCAGATTTGAACTTAAATTTCCAGCTCATTAGTCCAGGCCTCTGTTTTGCCAGCAATGTTAGCACAATGCTCCCATTCTTTGTTCAAAGTCAGGAACATTGGATATGCCTAAGAAGCAGTCTGACTGTGGCAGAAGCAGTCACAAACAAGTTAGAAAATGGTGGAATTTATTACGAAAGGTGATCAGCTGAAATGGGATAGCACGATAGTTACATAATTTCACAACTTCCGTGTTGCTGGTTGAATCTGATAGATTGCAGCTATCCCTCTGCATTCCCAACCTTATTTTCCTCAGTGTCTTGGATGCATCCCATTAGGACCTGAAAATGTATGAACTTTGAATGCTGTCAGCTTTTCTAAAGCATCCATTTTATCAATTTTTAGCCTAACCAGCATCTCAAAGATCTCCTGTTAAACAATAATTTCAGCAGGATCTTCCTCCTAAGCAAAGTTCAAATTTAGTTCAAAAATGCCCTCTGCCTCCAATGGTACATTGCTTCTGCGATCCTTAATCTGTTTTCTCTGGCTTTTTCAATACCCTTTTATGAATTCTATGCCTTCTGCCTTCCTTTTAACTTTAGCTGTTTATATCTCTTCTCGTATTTTCACTCAACCTTCCTCTTCATGCCCCCTCAGAATTTGTTATATTCAACCTGGTTCTCAAGTGTACGAATAACCTGATATTTATCATTTGCACCATTTTTCTGTTTTTCTCTTTAATCATGAAGGGAGTTTAGCTTTGTATATCTCGCCTTTCCCCATTGTGGGAATGTACCTCAAATATACCTGAATCACACCCTATTGTATTATAAAGTTTTACCCCCAACTTTTGTTTCTAATTTACTTGGGTCAGTTCTCATCTTTTGGAAATTGGGCCTCCTCCAATTAAGTATTTTAACTTTAAATTGTGCTGTGTCCTTTTTAATCACTAAACTAAAGCTGGTGGCTCTGTGATCACTATTCCTGAAATGTACCCCTATTGACACATATTAATCCTCAGAATGAGATCCAGCAATGCCTCTTTCCTTACTGCATTGTAAGCAGACTGTTCAAGAAAATTCTTCTGTACACACTTTAGAATCTCTTTTCCCTCTCTGTTCTTTAAACTTTTATTATCTCAGTTTATATTAGAGCACATAAAAGTCTTCCAATATTGAAAGAATATTGGAATAACACTGCTACTTTTGCACTTCTCTGCAATTTGGAACAAATTTGGTCCTCTATATCTTTTCTGCTAATTGGTGTTCCATAGAATATCGATTATCCCTTTTTTCAAACTAAGTCTGCTTTCATGATATTTGTAGTGATTGGAACAAGGGCCAGGTGGATTTTGTTGACTGTAAGATCCTGAATTGGGGCTGTTAACCTGGTCCAGTCATGAAGCCCTGGCTGACAGATATAAACAGGAGATTAGCATTGCCCTTAGTGAAGGGCACTGCTTGTCACTGGCCACTCGGGTTTTTCCTTTCTTCCTGGTGGTGGAAATTGAACAAAGATTCGTGCACCTTGTGTCTCTCACTGTGTCTAACACCTGCACACACACACCAAGGGTGCTGGGGAAAAAAATAATAAGCACTACCGCAGTTAGGCGGTTGTGTGGGGGAAAAACAAATAATCAGGAGTTGTTTTGTGAAGGGCAAAAAAAAATAACCAGGAGACAGAGTGGAGTGCATTATTTAACCCTTCAATTCTATTTTGATTTACTCCCTGCCCTCCCCTTCACTGTTTGATCACACAGCATTGCCCTTTGATGTGAAGGGCACTGCTTGTCACTGGCCACTCTGGTGTTTTCCTTTCTTCCTGGTGGTGGATACTGAATAAAGATTCATACACCTTGTGACTCTCATTGTGTCTCTCACCTGCGCACACACACAACATGGGTGCTGGAAGTGAAAAAAATATAACCAGGAGACAGAGAGAGAAAAAATAAAAAAATAAACAAGAGATTAGCATTGCCCTTTGATGTGACGGGCACAGCTTGTCACTGGCCACTCAGGTGTTTCCTTTCTTCCTGGTGGTGGAAATTGAATAAAGATTCATGCACCTTGTGTCTCTCACTGTGTCTCACACCTGCACACACACAACATGGGTGCTGGGGAAAAAATAAGCACCACCTCAGTTAGGCGGTAGTGTGGGGTTTTTTTAAAAAAAAACAGGAGTGTCAGAAATTCTTCTCAGTCTGAGAGCTGGCTCTGAGGAGCTGGACCAGTGTCAAGTACTATGCAAATATAAATTAAAAAAAGATAAACAGGAGATTCCCAACTGCTTGTTCTGTGGTGCTGTGGAGTCCGTGGACCATGTATATATTGGGTGTGGACATTTGCACTCCCTTTTTGATTTCCTCAAAAACCTCCTTCTCTGTATTTGGTTGCATTTCAGTCCTACGCTCCTGATCTTTGGGCACCCGGTGCGGAGAGGGAGGGATGGGGCAGGTCTGAAGACCTCCTCGTTGGTCTGCTCCTGGGCCTGGCCAAACTGGTCATAAACAGGTCCAGGCAGCGGGCCGTGGAGGGGGTCGTTAGGGCCGACTGCCTGCCCCTCTTCCGTGGTTATGTTAGAGCCCGAGTGTCTCTGGAGAAGGAGCACCCGGTGTCTACCAACACCCTGGAGTTGTTCAGGGAGAGGTGGGCGTCGCGGGGAGTGGAGTGTATTATTTCCCCATCCAACTCTATTTTGATTTAACCCCTGCCCTCTCCCTCACTGTTTGATTACACAGTATTGCCCTTTGATGTGAAGGGCACTGCTTGTCACTGGCTACTCGGGTGTTTCCTTTCTTCCTGGTGGTGGAAACTGAATAAAGATTTGTGCACCTTGTGTCTTTCACTGTGTCTCACACCTGCACACACACAACATGGGTGCTGGGGAAAAAAATAAGCACTACCACAGTTGGGTGGTGGTGTGGGGGTTAAAAAAAATAAACAAGGGTGCCAGACATCCTGTTCACTCTGAGATTCACAAGGGTGTCAGAGAGTCTTATTCTCGGGATTGGCTCTGAAAGAAAGAGAAATAAATAAAAAAAAAATAAACAGGAGATTCAGACAGTCTCCTTACACCCAGGACTGGCTCTAAGCTAGCTTGTCAGAGTCCACGTCTTGTTCTTGTGTAAATAAAGGATGACTTTGTGATGGGATATCAACCTCTGTGCAGTTATTTCAATGTTGTTTTCCTGTTTGGCCAACCACAGCTCCCCAAACTTATTTATTTTGCATGCATACATACACTTGAACCCTAATTTAGACATTATTAAATTCTCTCTTATTCTAATATGGCTGAGAGAGATTATATTATTTTCAATCTCACTCACCAGCTCGATATATTTACCAAAACCACATTCCCATTTATTCATTCGTAACTCTTTATACTTATTATAACATGTTTTCATTCAATCATTCATAAAACTGTGTTTTTGTAGTGCATTTTCCAAACCCATTACTGCTCCTTCACACCTTCAGCCTTTATCAGATGTACTTGTTAACTACATATTAACAGGGCCTCTAAACTTACTATCAAAACAGTGCTTCCGTGAAACTGCATGAATGAATGAAACTCACACTGGCAAATAGGTAAACAAAATCTCAGCTGCGGTAATTAGTTTAATATCCTTTAGTCCTTTATTAAGTACATGTATAAATTCTAATTTATTTAGAGCATATAGGTTTAGTACTTTTACTAACGTTTACTAACTTAAAAGCGTGAAGGAGAGGAACCCGAGGCACTACACGGGTAGTGCCTCCCACCCGCCCTCCTCCTCTAACCTAATAATAACATCTGTTGTGGCAAGCAGGTAAGTGCTGAATTTTGCTTGTATTATTTAGACACAGTTTTTGTTTAAACAGTTAGCTTTAGAGGGATGGCAGTGAAGGCAGTGCAATGTTCCTCCTGCAACATGTATGAGGTGAGGGATGCCATCGACGTCCCTGCCGATTACACTTGCAGGAAGTGCACCCATCTCCAGCTCCTCCAAGACCGTGTTAGGGAACTGGAGCTGGAGTTGGATGAACTTCGGATCATTCGGGAGGCAGAGGGGGTCATAGATCAGAGTTATAGGGAAGTAGTAACTCCAAAGATGGCAGATAGATGGGTTACAGTGAGGGGGACTGGGAGGAAGCAGCCAGTGCAGGGACCTCCTGCGGCCATTCCCCTCAAGAACAAGTATACCGTTTTGGATACTTGTGGGGGGGATGACTTACCAGGGGTAAGTAACGGGGCTCAGGTCTCTGGCACGGAGCCTGTCCCCGTTACTCAGAAGGGAAGGGTGAAGAAGAGCAGAGCAGTAGTAATTGGGGACTCAATAGTTCGTGGCACAGATAGGCGGTTTTGTGGGAACGAGAGAGACTCACGTTTGGTATGTTGCCTCCCAGGTGCAAGGGTACGTGATGTCTCTGATCGTGTTTTCCGGGTCCTGGAGGGGGAGGGGGAGCAACCCGAAGTCGTGGTCCACATTGGCACCAACGACATAGGTAGGAGGAGTGCTGAGGATGTTAGACAGGCTTTCAGGGAGCTAGGTTGGAAGCTTGGAGTTAGAACAAACAGAGTTGTTGTCTCTGGTTTGTTACCCGTGCCACGTGATAGAGATTTGAGGAATAGGGAGAGAGAACAATTAAATGCGTGGCTTCAGGGATGGTGCAGGAGGGAGGGGTTCCAGTTTTTGGATAACTGGGGTTCTTTCTGGGGACGGTGGGACCTCTATAAACAGGATGGTCTACACCTGAACCTGAGGGGAACCAGTATCCTTGGGGGGAGGTTTGCTAGTGCTCTTGGGGGGGGTTTAAACTAACTCGGCAGGGGCATGGGAACCCAGATTGTAGCTTCAGGGTGCAGGGCCTGGAGTGTAGGGAGGTGAGGAACATGGCATCAATTTCCAAGGAGGGTGCCTGTAAACAGGGAAGTGGCTTGAAGTGTGTGTACTTCAATGCAAGAAGTATACGAAATAAGGTAGGTGAACTTGCAGCGTTGGTTGGTACCTGGGACTTCGATGTTGTGGCTATTACGGAGACATGGCTAGAACAGGGACAGGATTGGCTGTTGCAGGTTCCGGGATTTAAATGTTTTAGTAGGTTTAGAGGTGGGGGTAAAAAAGGGGGAGGTGTGGCATTGCTTGTCAAAGATAGTATTACAGCGGTGGAAAGGACGATGGATGAGGACTTGCCATCTGAGGTAGTTTGGGCTGAGGTTAGGAATAGGAAAGGTGAGGTCACCCTGTTAGGAGTCTTTTACAGGCCTCCTAATAGTCCTAGAATCATTGAAGAAAGGATTGGGAAGGTGATTCAGGAGATGAGTGACAGTAATAGGGTGGTTGTTATGGGGGACTTTAACTTTCCTGATATTGATTGGGAAAGCTATAGCTCAAGTTCGTTAGATGGGTCAGTGTTTGTTCAATGTGTGCAGGAGAGTTTCCTGACACAATATGTAGACAGGCCAACAAGAGGTGAGGCCATACTGGATTTGGTTCTGGGTAACGAACCAGGCCAGGTGTTAGAACTAGAGGTAGGTGAGCACTTTGGGGATAGTGACCATAATTCGGTGATTTTTACACTCGTGATGGAGAGGGATAAGTGTGTACTACAGGGCAAGAATTATAGCTGGGGTAAGGGAAATTATGATGCGGTGAGGCATGACTTAGGATGTGTGGCTTGGAAAAGTAGACTCCAAGGCAAGAGTGTAAATGATATGTGGAACTTGTTCAAGGGGCAACTATTGAGTGTCCTTGATAATTATGTACCTGTCAGGCAGGTAGGAAAGGGTCGTGCGAGGGAGCCGTGGTTTAATAAGGAATTGGAATCCCTTGTTAAATGGAAGAGGGCGGCCTATCTCAAGATGAGACGTGAAGGTTCAATTGGGGCGATTGAGAGTTATAGGGTAGCCAGGAAGGACCTGAAGAGAGAGCTAAAAGCAGCAAGGAGGGGACATGAAAGGTCCTTAGTAGATAGGATTAGGGAAAACCCTAAGGCTTTCTATAGGTATGTTAGGAATAAAAGAATGACTAGGGTAGGAATAGGTCCAGTCAAGGATAGTAGGGGGAAGTTGCGTGTGGAGGCGGAAGAGATTGGGGAGACACTGAATGAATACTTTTCTTCAGTATTCACTCAGGAACAGGGCATTGTTGTCGATGAGAATACTGAGGCACAAATAAGTAGAATGGATGGCTTTGAGGTATGTAGAGAAGAGGTGTTGGAAATCCTGGAAAAGGTGAAAATAGATAAGTCCCCTGGGCCTGATGGCATTTATCCTAGGATTCTCTGGGAAGCAAGGGAGGAGATTGCAGAGCCATTGGCCTTGATTTTTATGTCCTCTTTGTCTACAGGAGTAGTCCCAGAAGACTGGAGGATAGCAAATGTGGTTCCCTTGTTCAAAAAGGGGAGTAGGGATAGCCCTAGTAACTATAGGCCGGTGAGTCTCACTTCTGTTGTGGGCAAAGTCTTAGAGAGAATTGTAAGGGATAGGATTTATGCACATCTAGATAGGAATAATGTGATCAAGGATAGTCAGCATGGTTTTGTGAAGGGCAAGTCGTGCCTCACAAACCTTATTGAATTCTTTGAAAAGGTGACGAAGGAGGTTGATGAGGGGAAAGCGGTAGATGTGGTATATATGGATTTTAGTAAGGCGTTTGATAAGGTTCCCCATGGTAGGCTACTGCAGAAAATACGGAGATATGGCATTGAGGGTGAGTTGGAGGTTTGGATTAGGAATTGGCTGGATGGAAGAAGACAGAGGGTAGTAGTTGATGGCAAAGTTTCTTCATGGAGTGCCGTCACTAGCGGTGTTCCGCAAGGATCTGTTTTGGGACCATTGCTGTTTGTCATTTTTATAAATGACCTGGAAGAGGGGTTAGAAGGTTGGGTGAGCAAGTTTGCGGATGACACGAAAGTCGGAGGAGTTGTTGACAGTGAGGAAGGATGTGGCAGGTTACAGCAGGATATAGAGAAGCTGCAGAGCTGGGCAGAAAGGTGGCAGATGGAATTCAATGTAGCTAAGTGCGAGGTGATTCACTTTGGGAAGAATAACAAAAAGATGGGGTACTGGGCTAATGGTCGGATACTTGGTAGTGTGGATGAGCAGAGGGATCTTGGTGTCCATGTACACAGATCTCTGAAAGTTGCCACCCAGGTAAATAGTGTGGTGAGGAAGGCATATGGCGTACTGGCTTTTATTGGTAGAGGAATTGAGTTCCGGAGTCCTGAGGTCATGATGCAGTTGTATAAGACTCTGGTACGGCCGCATCTGGAATATTGTGTGCAGTTTTGGTCGCCATACTATAGGAAGGATGTGGAGGCATTGGAACGGGTGCAGAGGAGGTTTACCAGGATGTTGCCTGGTATGGAAGGAAAATCGTATGAGGAAAGACTGAGGCACTTGGGGCTGTTTTCACTAGAGAAAAGAAGGTTTAGGGGTGACTTGATTGAGGTGTACAAGATGATTAGGGGGTTAGATAGGGTCGACAGTATGAACCTTTTCCCGCGTATTGAGTCGGGTATTACAAGGGGGCATAGCTTTAAATTAAGGGGGGGTAGATATAGGACTGATGTTAGGGGTAGGTTCTTCACTCAGCGAGTCGTTAGTTCATGGAATGCCCTGCCAGTAACAGTGGTGGACTCTCCCTCTTTATGGGCATTTAAGAGGGCATTGGATAGGTATATGGAGGATAGTGGGTTAGTGTAGTTTTAGGTGGGCTTGGATCGGCGCAACATCGAGGGCCCAAGGGCCTGTACTGCGCTGTATTCTTCTATGTTCTATGTTCTATAAAAGGACTAACACCTCTTAATTATGCAAACAGACTGGACAGACATTCTTAATCCCATCAGAAGTAACAGTTACCACTTAACCAATGTTTCAAACATCTCTTGTTTCCCCAGGACAGAAATCATGCAAACCTTTGTGTATAATAGATAAAACAACATAACACCATAATGATATAATTTTAATATATGTAATAACTGTGTGTAAAGGGGCTCTTGTGAGGACAGTATTTCAGGATTCCATCGCCATCTCGAACTGTGATACTCCAGTTGCTGAATAAAGTGGGTATTTTTGCCACTCACTGATTTTGATCGTTATTTGAACACGGTCCCACATGTCTTATTATTTTTTATTATAATGCTACCTGCATTTCCAAATTCTCTGTGTGCCTTGTTTCTCTTTTCTAATACTATACTGTATTTTGAGGGCCCCCCACCAAGTTTGTTAAAACTTTCCTGGATAACAGTAGAAAACTGCCATATGAAAGCATGACTCCTCGCCCTGGTTGATGGAGAGGAACTGTTTGTTCTGCTTGTGAATAAATATTATGTACTAGACTGGTCAAAAGTGACAATGCCAGGGTGTATACAAGGGAACCTCGATTATCCAGCATTCGATTAACCGAACTTCGGATCATCCGAACAAGACCGCAAGGTCCCGATGCATGGCTAGCTAATGTTATCCAGCATTCAATTAACCGAACAAAATGCTCCCCATCCACGTCCTTCGGATAATTTGGTTTCCTTTGTATTTCTGAGTAAAGTGTTCCAATTTACAAGCATTTCTCCTTTTATTCAGAGGAATGGTTTATTGATGGGAATGCATGTTGTGAGAAAATGCTGGAAATACGCGGCAAGTCAGGCTATACCTGCAGTGAAAGTACACATGCTGCCTGAACTGGTTTCGAGTGTTTTCCAGCAAGTGACAGCTTCTATTTCAGATTTCCTGCAGCCATAGTTTTTGCTGCTTTGTTTCTCTGTGTTGCGAATTCTTTTAATCACGTGGAATAACGAGTAAGTGAGTTTTAATGATGACAAGACAAAGATATTGTGCTCACTGTGTTGTACCACACTTAGCTGCTTTGCTATTTGGGGAAGGCAGCCACTTTACTTATGTGGAATTTGACTTTGCAGAAAGGATTAGCTTGGATGGAGAACATCCAGCAATAGAGGAGGAAGCAAAGTCAGGCATAATATCAAGAGACTTTTTTTTCATGTTTGAACAATGCTTGGGAATATGCTTTTATATTTGCTAATGATCTTATTTAGTGCAATTTCATTTTAATTTTTCTAATGTGCTATTTATCATGGAGGTTGGCAGTAAAAGTCAACCAGTTCTCAAAGGAGTGAGCCTGACAAATCCCTTTCACTCCTTTTGGGATGTGCCATTAGTTTTTGGAGAACATAATATTGAAACGAGAAATGCACAGCAGGTTAATTAGCATTTGAACAGCAAGATACACTAATGTTTTGATGGTAATCCTTTATCATAAGCTGCTCAAGGAGTCTGATGATGGGCCCCCTCAGATCCGTTAACCTGTCCGTTTCTCTTTCTGATGCTTATGAACTGCCAAGCAATCTATCTTAGCAGTTTTATTTCAAATTCTAATCCATCTCATGGGGTTTCACAATGAATCTGCCTTTTCACAATGGGAGACTTGCAAACCATTTACATCTCTGAAGTAAGAAAGTTAAAATGAAGAGTACCATTGGTGCTGTCAGAAATGGAAGTGGCTGCAGTAGGAAGTGGTTTTCCAAAACTGGTATCAAGATGCTTTAATGAATCAATAAAGCCAAAGTACCATCTTGGGTACACATTGAGAATGTTCAATACCAGGCTCAGAGGAGATGAAATGAGAACAGAGACCCACAACGCTAAAAGAATACATCCTGATGTTGCTCTGGATTTGTCTTGCTCTGGTGCTTAGTGTCAGGGCATTTAATGAGAAAGTCGTCAAAATGACTTCTGTTTATTCTATATTATGTTTGACTTCCAAATACTTGACCTTGACAGTAGCTAAGAATACCTAGAGTGATTACATGAGTTTTCTGCTGCAATTTTATAAAAACAGCATAACCTTATAAAAAGTTTATGTCAGCTGATTGGGAAAATCATGGAAATTCTCTGCCAATTGTAAAAAAATTCTCTATCTCCTTGACTTCATACCTTTCCCTAATATCATTGTGAAGTTGGTGTGCTTAACATTATAAAATTGTAGAATGGGGGAAAGCATTATGTGGTTGCTTTAAAATATGGTGTTTTCCAGTGCTTAGAGTTAAAATGGATGTCTGAGCAGCAGTTTATAGTGTAGGTGTGCAGAGAGCGCCCAAATTGAAACATCTTGTATCGAGCAGCCAAGCAGCATTTTTACCAAGACAACAACTCTTTTCAAATTTAGCCAATCAGTTTAGCCCTTAGATATCAAAAACCAATTAAATTTAAATCTGATAGTTTTGACTACCTAGAACCAATCCAATTGTAAAGGAATTAATAGGTCATTAAAGGTGTAAAAGATGAAGGCATTTGGAAAATTGGTGAGAGCAAATCACCATCTGAAGAGATAACGACTTTCAGCTCTCAGCGAAAGCACCATCTAATTAATAAAGGTACCACGTCACTCTTAGCTAATATTCCAGACCTCAGAATTCACAGAGCGAACAAGAATTCAAAGGAGAAAAGCATTCCTGAAAGAAGATTAGCAGAGAGAGCCTGGAGCATTTGGGAAGATGTATCCTAGCTGTAATATTGAGAGCCTAACTTCTATTCTTTTGTTATATAAGTGGAAATTGTATTTTATTGGAACAGTATATGTCAGAATTTTGTTTAGTTCGAAATAGTTAGTAGTTAGACGGAAATTATTCAGTTTGTTAATAGTTCTGTTAATTTGTTCACTGTTGGAGTTAGATAAATAAACTGTTACTTGTTGATTATAGAGTGGTTGAAAGGATTTCATTTCAGTTAACCATTCCTTTATAACGGATTGGGGTGTGAGAGGTAGGTTATACCACTTTTCACGCTTCTTTTAACAGATCATAAGGCAAGGCAAGCCTCTCTGGTGTTTTGGTTTTAGTTATCAGAGGATGGTCAACCTCTGCTTCATAACAATATATAAAAAGATAATCACCCAAAAATAACTTTAAAAATTTAGTTAAAGAGGTTAAAACTCTCGTTTTTTTTTATGTTCAGACTCTGCACACTCGATGGAAGAGCATTGCTAGGCGCAGCTGAATTAGATAACAACCAATATTACGTGGCTGTGGGATCAGAGAAATTCAAGAAACTGCCTTATTATCAAGCCTTGTCAAAGAAAATTACAAGTCGCGAGACCCAAGGGTAAGTTCTAAACGTTGCATGTCTGTGCACATGAATGCACATTTCAAATTTGCTTTGTCAGTACAGTGTTCTTTCATTCATTCTTGGGATGTGAGCATCACTGACAAGACCAACATTCATTGTCTTTAATTGCCCTTTAGCAAGTGGTGGTGAGCTTTAGCCTGAACCATTACTGTTTCTCAGGGTATAAGTCTTTTCTTACAATGTTATTAGCAAGGAACTTCCAAGTTTGTGACCCAGAGAATATGAAGGATCAGCAATATAATTGCAAGTGAGGACATGTCTCACTTGGGTCTTGAAGGTGTACTTGCTACTGGTGGTATTCCCATGTGTCTGCTGTCCTTATGGTAATGCATAAATATTGTTCCATGTAAAATTAGCTGCTGCTCATAGATTGCATGTGAGGGGCTTTCAGATTCTTCTCGAGTGAGAGAGTAGCTTTTAATATTTTGAAAGTAAATGCCACATTCCCAATATCAAATCTGTTGACAGGAACTGTTAAACATGTCCTGAAAAGAATGTGTATCATTTATTTTTGTACTGCAGGCAATATATTAATGTGATGAAGTGGTGATATAATTATAATGGAGGTGTGATGGCCTGTAGAAGCAAGACTAGGATTTGTATATGGTAGTAGGAATTCACACCATGAGGTATTTCACTTTTGGCTTGCTTGGTGTTAATGGGGTGTTAACAGTCTCAGTATGAGTCCAGTTAACACTGACAATGTGATTGAATATGAATGTAACGGATTTAAACATCAGTCATCCACTGTGTCTAAATGTTTCAGGCGGTAGAGCCTATCAATATGCAAGGTGGGGGCCATTGATGTGAATAGGATTCTGATTACCATTTTAAATTTAATCTGGTCGGTGTCTAAACTACACAGGTGGATCCAGAGAGGCCTGACAAAGGTTAGGCTGGAATTTTTTTTTGTGGAACCAGGAAGTTCTGAAAAATGTTACGTAGACTGCTGTCACCTTCACAATCATTGCTGCCTACTCTGGAAGTGCAAACATGATGGGACTGTAAAATAGTCAGCTTTTCTTGTGTCAGTTTTTAGAAGTATTTATTCTACCTGTAATGTGAGCTGCATAAAAATAATGACAATGGCCTGACTTTAGCACACAGGGGGAAGTGGGTACTGCAGATGCTGGAGATTAGAGTCAAGATTAGAGTGGTGCTGGAAAAGCACAGTAGGTCAGGCAGCATCCGAGGAGCAGGAAAATCGACATTTTGGGCAAAGGACCTTCATCAGGAATGAAGGGCTTTTGCCTGAAAAGTCGATTTTCCTGGTCCTCGGATGCTGCCTGACCTGCTGTGCTTCTCCAGCACACTCTAATCTTGATTACACAGGTGCCTGTGAATTAAAATGTTACTTGATGATTTATGTTTTCTTTCAGAGTCAGCAGCTGTTTGGTTGATTCTTAAAACACAGCCTATTGTAGTCAGATGACAGGCAGAATTGCAGCTTGCAGGATGGGTGAATAGAGAGAGAGAGAGAGTGTGTATCTGGTGAGGGGTTTGGTTTCTTTGTGTTGTTCTTTTCTACTCTGTGGTCTGGAGAAAAACAGTTTCTTAAACACAATCAAGGGGAATAATTGCCTCATCTGGGCTTATGCCCAACATTCTAGATCAGTGGTGCTGGAAGAGCACAGCAATTCAGGCAGCATCCGACGAGCAGCAAAATCGACGTTTTGGGCAAAAGCCCTTCATCAGGAATAAACTTTCCTGTTCCTCGGATGTTGCCTGGCCTGCCGTGATTTTCCAGAGCCACTCTTTTCGACTCATCACATGATCCCCTCTTACCAACTGACCGGTCACCCAAACATGTTCATTGCATGTTGTTTCCAGGTCCATAGTTTAGACATGATTAGATGATGGTTGGATGAATTCCTTTCTGAGCCAGTCTCTTGTCCTCATGCTTTGTCGAGTTTTTTAGTGCAATCCTGAAGAAACATGCTTGCAACAGTCATCTTTGAGTTGGAGTAAGTATTTCTTAGTCATTATGTCATTATTTGGGAAACTTTAGTCATTCAATCCTGCCGTTGAACCTAGTATGTGGAAAGAACGCTTTTTTTTGAGCAAATGACATTGTGGCAGATGGAAAACAATGAGTAACATGGAGGGATCATTCCCTCTGGGACACCCTAGTCCATTCCACAACCACAATACCACCTTCTCTCTCCGCAGCACCTTCCCATGTAACTGCAGAAGGTACAATGCCTGCCTCTTCGCCACTTCCCTGCTCAGGGCCTAAACAGTCTTTGCAGGTGAAGCAGCATTTCACCTGTACTTCCTCCAATCTTGTGTATTGTATTTGCTGCACCCAATTTGCTGCTATAATTGGAGAAACCAAGCGCCAACTGGGTGACTACTTTGCAGAACACCTCAGGTCTGTGCACAAGCATGACCCTGATCTTCCTGTAGCGAATCACTTTAACACAGCACCCTGCTCACATGCCCACATGTCAGCCATCGGAATACTGCAGTTTTCCAGTGAATCACAGCTCAAACTGTAGGAACAACATCTCATCTTCACACGAGGCACTTTACAGCCTTCCAGATGTAATATTGAGTTCAACACCATTAAAAAGTGAATCATTTCTTCCCTTTCCTTTAACTTGTTATCATATGTTCCACTCCCCCCGTCCCAATCCTTGCAAGTCTAGCAGGAGACGTACCATTGTTCTGCCATTCTTGCACACTGATCACTTAAGCTGAACTATCAACATCTTTTCACACTGGCACCCTACACCCATTGACCCTCCATCCCTCCACTATAGCATAAATGCTAACCCCTCCACACTTTATTTCAGCTCTGATGACGAGTCATCTTGACTCAAAATATTAGCTTGCTCTCTCTCCATGGATGCTGCCTGACCCATTGTGATCTCCAGCATTTGTTGTCTTCAGAATAATTCTTCTGACAGTCTGTGGAGCTGCAGCTTTTTCTGTTACTAGGAAGAGACACCAGATACTAAAACCTTTCAAAAATTGATAGACATAATTAAGGAATATTACGATGCAAAGCCTCCTCTAATTCTGAGATTCTATTACTTCTATTCCGCAATTCAAGAACCAGGAGAATCTGTATCATGATCTTTAACTAAGTTAAAATGACTGGCAGAAGCCTGTGACTTTGGTTTAACTCTAAATGAGATGATGAGAGATTGTTTGGCCTATGGAATTAATGACGTAACTATGTAAAACCACCCAGCTGGACTACAAACATGTGCTACAGTTGGCTTTATCATTGGAAAGTGTGGCAAGTGGAGCATATGAGGGGTATGCCAGGGTATTCTGATGGAAATGGACATCCTTTGTAGTTCAACTGAGCATGGGGAACACCATTTGAGTGCAGGCAATTACATAGCTGATCAGAGGGTCCCCTCCCTGGTACCTGACTCTGAATGAGGCAGTACTAAACTCCAGGCCTATTCATTTGTTAATAAAGGGTGACACGGTGTTGGTTAGGGGCCTCTGTGGAGCTAGTTCAGCTTGACCCCACCTGGTTGACTACATGGTTGAATATCTGCATTGTATTTGTGATTGACCAGGTCATAACTCATTCATACTCTGCCAAAGTGATTGTCTTTGATTGGATTTTCTAGACCGACTGATTCCATTTTAATATGCAAGGTATGGATGTAAATATGCACCCATCTTCAAAGTTGCTGTTTTAAGTCACTGGAATGTTGTTTTGGTTCTTTTAAATTCAATTGGTGGTTTTAGCCCAATAATTAAATTGTTGTTTTAGGGATCAATGCAGTGGGCTTCATCAAGGCACGGATATGTTGCCCACAGCTTGGCCTTGGAAATGAGGTGGCCACATCTGTGTAATGAGTGTGCGTAACCAGCTGGTTAAATCAATTCTGTATGTACTCTAACTGAACTAGGCCGACTTGTCTGCCCTGTGAACGTTACAGCTTGTTGTCTTGACATTGGGTAGAAAATGACCCACTTCAAACTTTGCCATTTGTAAAAATGCAGATTTAACTTTTTAAGAAAATACAGCATTGTGTTTCTGTCTCTGCTTAGAAGATGCTGACCTCTGCACTTCCAATGCTTGTCTTAAATAGTACTCTGAATTTAACTGGGAGATGTGAATAAACTGAAAATGTGTTGCTGGAAAAGCGCAGCAGGTCAGGCAGCATCCAAGGAGCAGGAGAATCGACGTTTTGGGCATGAGCCCTTCTTCAGGAATCTGAAGAAGGGCTCATGCCCGAAACATCGATTCTCCTGCTCCTTGGATGCTGCCTGACCTGCTGCGCTTTTCCAGCAACACATTTTCAGCTCTGATCTCCAGCATCTGCAGTACTCACTTTCTCCTAGATGTGCATGAACTGCCAGCTTGGTATACTTCACCTCCACCTCTATTTGTACCTGATGTGGCAATGCTTATGTATATGTGAAGAAGACATGGTTGACTATTTTTTATTGACTCATGGGACATGGTGTCACTGGCTGGGCCAGCATTTATTGTTCAAGTCTAGTTGCCTTTGAGAAGGTGGTGGTGAGCTGCCTTCTTGAACTGCTGCAGTCTAAATGCTGTAGTAGACTCACAATGCTCTTAGGGAGGGAATTACAGGACTTTGGCTCAACAACAGTGAAAGGATGACGATATATTTCTAAGTCACGATAGTGTGTGGCTTGGAGGGGAACTTGTAAGTGGTTTAGTTCCCAGGTATGTGCTGCCATTGTCCTCTACGTGCCCTGCTTCTCAGCCTAAGGCTTCTTTATCAATTATTTCCCTAGTACCTTAAAGGATAGGAAAAACTGATCAAACACATTCATTTAAATATAAAACTTATGATTCTTATCTGTCATGGAGTGATATTAGGGCCACTAATGGAAAGCCAATAGGTTTCTTTTTGTTCATATGATGTGGTATTGCTCTTTAGGCCAGCATTTATCATCACTAATTGCTAGATGGCATTTTAGTGTCAACTAGGTAAAATAGAATTTCCCATTTGCAATCCATGCTGATTATGCCCAAACAGATTATCATCAACCAAGAGTCTATCTTATAATAGATTGTAACACTTTCCCTATTCTTGATACAAGTTAACAGGGTTTGGAATTCTGTTTTCTCTCTTGCTCCTTTAAATAGTGGGGTGACATTTGCTATCCACACAAATCATTGAAGAAGCTATAGAATTTTAGAAGATAATTACCAATGCATTGATTATCTCTATAGCCACCCACGTCAACACTCTGGGATGTAGACCATCACATCTTGGGGATTTATTAAATTTCAGCCTCCTTTAACTTATCCAGTAGAATCTTCTATCTGATGCTAATTCTCTTCAACTCCTCATTCTCCCTAGCCACTTGGATCTCCAGTACTGGAAAATTTCTGGTATCTTTCTCAGTGAAAACTGATACAAAGTAATAATTTAGATTTGCGGCTGTCTCTCTATTCCCTATCCTAAATTCTCACTAACTCTGTATGTAATGGACCCACTTTCATTTGCAACATTTCTCTTTTGTGCGCCGAGAGTAATTTTCACAGTCCATTTTTGTGTTTTATTTTATTAGATTGCATTCATTCTCTTCTCCCTCCTTTCTTATAAATTTCTTGGTCCTCTTTTGCTGTATTCTATAAACTACCCATTCCTCAGAATTACTGCTATTTCTGGCAATTTTATTGGCATTTTTAATCTGCAATCCTAAACTTCCTTTGTTTGTTTGACTGATATTTTTAAAGTTTTTGTTTCACCTTGAAGGAATGTATGGTTGATATAAGTCATGTAATAGTTCTTTAAAGACTACTCATTGCTTTTCCTGTATTTTCCTACTCCACCTCAGCCAATTTGTGCCTCATGTCTCCATTATTTGCCTTGTTTAAAGTTAGCAACCTTACTTCAGAAAGATTTACCTCACTTTCAAAGGTACAGTTGTAGATATCAGTTCCCAGAGCTGCAATAATTCAACTGCACTTTGAGTAAAAAGGTGGTTTGTTGGATGTTTTGATTGAGAGTGTTCTGAATGAAATGTGCCAGTGTATGGTGGAAGAGCTGGAATAAATGGATTTCAATGAGGTTTCAGGTGATGTGTGTGTGTATGACATTCATCTGAGTTCTTGATCCTGAAGTGACCTTTGGGCGCAGTGTCTTTGTTCACTCTGGTGTTTAATGAGGAGGTTTATGATGTATAGGTTACTCTAACTGTGACGAAAAGTGAAGGAGTTGGTACTGTGTGAGATGCTGATTGTTTTATGTCCCTATCCGTTTGAAATGGGAACCATATCAGCTGTGTAAGATACAGTATCACTGTATTGTTCATGGTCCAACATATATAGGTGCAATGAAGGGAGAGACACAGAGTGGACATGAGGTATGTGATGGAGATATCTGTCATCTACATCCTGTCTGTGTGTAATGGTCCTGTACAATAGGACAAGGTCATAGGGAAATCAAGGATGTAGTAGACAGTGGCACTTACTCTGGCAACAGACTGCAACTGATCATTCATCCTCTAGTGGCAATACAATCCAGGATGATTGTGCACTAACTGTCTCAGCTGCCCACACCTACACCCACACCCACACTTCCCTCATGAGGTGGGATGATAACTTGTTGGCATCCCTGATAAAATGTTCTCATGAAAATTGAAAATAAAGTTCCCTTTACTGCACTAATAACATGCCTCAGTCCAAGTGACTGTACCACACTGTTTCATACTGTGAGTAGCTAAATCAGTAATTCATAGACAGAGCATGGTCCAAATAACTACAGGAAGGCAAAAGTCTATTTTGGTAACTTACTATTATTTCCATTTTAATTAATTACTTTATTGCTAATTTATGTTTCTAGTTGTTAAATGATTATGTTAAGTTAATTCCAAAACATTTGCAAGCAGTTAGGTGATAATGAAATCACCCATTTTCTTCTTCTCATTCACTAACAGAATGTGGGCATCTCTGGCTAGGATAGTTATGAGTCAACCACATTGCTGTGAGTCTGGTGTCAAATGTAGGCCAGACCAAGTAAGGATGACAGATTTTCTTCCTGAAAGGACATTAGTGAACCAAATGGCTTTTTCCAGCAATTGGTTTGATGGTCATCATTAGAAGCTTAATTCCAGATTGTTATTGAACTCAATTTCCACTCTCTGCCATAGCAGCATTTGAACTCAGGTCCCCAAAACATTAGCTGAGTTTCTAAATCAATCATCTAGCAATGATATCACTAGGCCTATGCCTGTCCCATAAGGAAAGATATTCTCAAACTTGTCTTAAACTGCATTATTGACTATATTGAGGAGAAAGTGAGGTCTGCAGATGCTGGAGATCAGAGCTGAAAATGTGTTGCTGGAAAAGCGCAGCAGGTCAGGCAGCATCCAGGGAACAGGAGAATCGACGTTTCGGACGTTTCCTGAAGAAGGGCTTATGCCCGAAACGTCGATTCTCCTGTTCCCTGGATGCTGCCTGACCTGCTGCGCTTTTCCAGCAACACATTTTCAGCAGTTATTGACTATATTGTCATGTATTGTAAAGATACTTGAGTGTGAATTGTAATTACCAAAGAGATGGTGGCTAATTATATAAATAATTTAACATTAACAGATATCCTAAATAAAACACTTAAAATGTCCTATTGCAATACACGTGTTTATATATTCTAGATAAATGTAAACTCATTTGGAGCCGTTACATTTGTACTTTTACAAGTGTCTTTTGTCCAAATTGAAATAAGACGAACAATCCTTCTGTTGCAAATCTCCACTTCAACTGTTCACAATCCATTCAGTGCACTGCCTGGAGTAAATTTATCTGAAAAAAAATATACACAAATGTTCTACTTGCAACAGTCATTTGATGTATCTTCAGGCGAAGAGTTGACAAAGCCCCCTATGTTATAACTATCTCTAACAATAACAGCAATGGTGCAATTTACTTGTTGAAAGAGGTTTATCTTGAAGATCTGGGCAGTGTCAGTTTTCACCAGCAGCTTGTCATTTGCAGGGGTGTCACCTCTCTGACCTACCAATTTGTTGGTGTCAGCTTGATTTGGTTGGTGGCTCTTCTCATCTCTTAGACAAAGGTTTATGGTTTCAAGTTTCGCACTAGGGTTTGAGCACATTATCCCATCTACTCTTCCAGTGCAGCGCTGGGGGAGTGATGTTGTCAAACATGTCATCCCCTTGGATGAGGCATTCAATTCATGCTGCACCTGGCTATACGCTTTTGTTCATGTAGGATGTTTACAGTTCTATGGGACTTCACAGAAAGGGAGTCTTCTTGATATCCTGCAAACATGCTTCTCTCAATGAGCATCAATGAGAAAATCATTATGAATTAATGATATCCTTAATATTTGAGTGTTCTTTCTGTGTCTAAAATATTTAACTATGTGACAGTTACCGTTTCAAGATTTATGGACATATAAGAATGCATATTGTCTTCTGGGTTATTTCAGGTCCTTGAAATTCAAGACAGTTCCAGCAGTTAATGACTATAATGTTGGCAGGAGTCTGCTGGGAACTAAATCTTGGCTTGAATTGAATAGCTTCTCTCTGTGGACTTGGATTTCTAAAAGTTCTTGGATTGGGGCAGTGCCAGCCAGAGATGGTACAGGAGTAGGCACATCCAACATGATGTTCTTTTTTTGCTGGTCATGGGAGGCATTGCCCTTGTGGGATTATTGCTAGACTATTAAACCAGGGACCTGAGTTTGAATCTCGCCATGGCAGATGGAGAAATTTGAAATCACTAAAATATCTGGAATTAAAAGCCTAATGATGACCATGAAACTGTTGTCAATTGTTGAAAAAACCCATTTGGTTCAATAACGTCCTGTAGGGAAAGGAATCTGTCATCCTCCCAGGTTCAATTCCAGCCTCAGGCGACTGTCTGTGTGGAGTTTGCACATTCTCCTCATGTTTGCGTGGGTTTCCTCCAGGTGCTCCGGTTTCGTCTCACAATCCAAAGATGTGCAGGTCCGGTGAATTGCCCATGCTAAATTGCCCATAATGTTAGGTACATTAGTCAGAGGGAATTAGGTCTGGGTGGGTTACTCCTTGGAGAATCGGTGTGGACTGATTGGGCCGAAGAGCCTGTTTCCACACTGTAGGGAATCTAAGAAATGATATCTATCTAAGAAGTCAATGTAGTTGATTCTTAAGTGCCTTAGGAATTAGCTATAAATACTAGCCTAGAGAGTGATGCCCACATTCTACGAATTAATAAAACAAAAGTTCAGGAATGTGATGAAGTAATCCCCACTTGCTTGCATGAGTGTAGCTCCAACAACACTCAAGAAGCTTGATACCATCCAGCACAAGACTGCATTTGATTGACTTCCCATCTACCACTTTCACTATTCGCTTTATACATCACTGACGCACAGTGACAGAAGTTGTACCATCTGAAACATAGACAGCAGTGCCTTAGTAAGGCTCCATGAAGAACACATTCCTTGTCTTGTCCAAATGAGAAGGATAAGGTCAGCATGGATGCGTGGAAACACCTCCCTCAAGTGGGAAAGGGAAAACAGTGAAGGAGAAACATGACTAGCAACAATCTACAGTTCAAGGTGGTCAATAAATGATTTTCAATAAATGGGTTAAGAGATTAAAGATCAGAGTTCTTTGACTAATACTTCGGTGTCAGTTAGGTGACAAATTGGCATGACTGATGCTTATTGAGTTGTAATTTTTTCTATTCATAGCTTCTGTTAATAGAATTTAACAACTTCAGGTGATTTAGGATGTTAGATATGTATGGAGCCACTGTCATAATAACAGCCATAGGCATCTCTCTTGATTAGAGAGAAACAATTGGTTGTGTAAAGCTTGAGAGTAACCATTCCACAAGTGGAGCCATGAACTGCCACAGCTGGTGTGGGGTTGAAGCCCCACTGATGGTATTATTCTAAACCACACTCCAGTCATCTAGCCAACTGAGCTGACACCATATGGTTGCAAGGTATATATAGTTAGAAATCAGTTACTTTTACAAATCAAAATCTCGTACTGTTTTGAACAGAGAAAATCACTGCTTCCATTTGTGATCTAACCAAGAACAAGTGAAATTCACAGCAGGCAAATCAGGCCTTGGCTTGAGACAGGATCATTGATACATGAGAAGGTTTCCTGTTACAAGAGAGAGCAGCCAAGATAACTGGAAAATGATTAGACCGCTTGACACAGAGCGAGGGTCATTAATACAACAAGATTTTGCCAAGAGCAATTTCAAGAACCTTAATGCATTACTGCTTTTGCCAAAAAAAGAGCTGAGGTGCAGCCAGTTTCTTTTCATTCAGAGCAGTCATACAAGTCCTCTCAACAGGAAGGTAGCCAGAGCATGATCCATGACTAGCTTCAATGCCAAGATTACAAATATATGACCTGACATTTTTTCAATCAAGAGTACAGCTAAGAGCATAGATACATAGCAAGACTTATTGCCAGGACTGGTGTGAGTCAACAACATAAATACCTGATGAATTCCTATCAGAAGGGCTGCCAAGAGTTCTGATACATGACAAGGCCTCCTGCTCAGACTAGGACCAGGAGCACTGATACGTAATTTAACCTCTTGCCAGCAGTGGAATCAGAAGCGCTGGCACTGGACCAGGCATTTTGTTTTGAAGGATTGAACCAGAACATTGATACATGGCAAGACTTCTTTGCCAGGAACAGACTCAGTGAGGAGAACAGATAGATAATTAGACCTCCTGTCACGACTGGAGTCAGGAGTGAAAGGGTTTGATGAGCTTTTGTCAAAAACAGCTTGAATCTCATGCACTTGTACGTGCCAATGCCTTTTGCCAGAATGGGATTATGTTGGAGGTTGTGATACATGATAATCCCAACGGATGTACAACGAAGACCACTGAGGCATGAAACCTGGGAAACTGATAAATACGAAGGCATCTGGACAAAAGCATTTAAAGCACTGAGACACCAAATTAATATAACAGCAGGTTGAATTAAAGGAGGGGTTAGCAAAAGTTCCTGATGATGGGAATTCTCTCATGTAAATTGTTGAACCATCTTAATAAGACAAATACAAAATTCTGCAGATATTGGAAGTCTGAGATAACAGCAGAACAAGCTGGAAATATTCAACAGGTCTGCTAACATTTGTGGAGTGAAAAACAAGTTATCATCTCAGGACTATGGCCTTTCTTCAAAACTGGAAGAAGTGAGAGGTGTAACAGATATTTAAACAAAGGGAAAAGGAAACATCTGTGATAGGATTTAGGCAGCAGACGTCCAATAGCAAAAGCGATGATGCTGCAATCCAAATGTGGATGGTAATGAGGCAAGTAAATAAATAAAAGATGGTTCTAGAGGTAGTATTAGTGGGAAGAGTAGGAACATTATCATCAGCAACTGAAGTAATGTGAACAATGGTTAGGATTTGAGATTGTTGAACTCTGAGTTATTCCAAAGTCAGCCAGTGTTGTATTTTCACTATTGTCTCTGGCCGTCCCATCTCAATTCTTATCACTCAGGTCTCCACAAAAGCTTTAGCTTTTTTACGCTCGTGCCTCACCATGATGAATTTCAAGCCAGCAAGGATTTGCTTAAGGTAACTCATATTTAACAAAAGTTATGATCTCCATAGAGGCCAATTAACGTTTGAATAGACAGAAATCTCCACAGCAGAAAGAAACCTGCAGACAAATTTTCGTTGATGAAAATTTTAAAAATTTTACTGGAACAAGCTAACCAGAATTAACATAATTCAAACATTCATTAATGGGTGAAGGATATTTCCAATAAACGGTAAATTTTGCATTAATAGTTGAAATGATGATACACCTCAGGTAATTACAGGCATTTGCAAAACATCTTGTACAAAAATAAGACCACGCATAATCTCACAGCCTTGCCAACAGTCTTTATGCTATATGGGGTCTTTCGCTTACCACTCATTTAATCCTTGAGTCAAATTCACAAGTAATCATATTCTATCTGAATTCCTGGACAGGGTTACCACTGACAAGATACTCATTGATAGAATCTTTCTCTCCAGGCTCACAAGTCATGTTGGCAAATCCCTTCTCAGGCACTCTTTGACAATCTAGTCCATGCTGGTAATATTGAAGCAGTTGCAATGAATCTTATCCAAAATCACAAACTATTGTAAAAACATAAAATCTGGTAAAATTCAGCAGTTCCACCAGCAAATGTGGAGGGAGAAACAGGTTACTACTTTGATGCATTATGTCACTTCCTTACATATGTTGCCCTTCCAATCTTCAGCTCACTGCTCTTTCCAGCAATATAACACACAGTCTCTGCTGTATTCTCAGAAATCCACATTCATATCTGGATTTGTTCAATGGCTGCTAAACAGAAAATGACTTATTTTGGTGAGAACCTTGCATGATTCCTGTTTGCACAAACTCTCATTAAGTTCTGAACTGGCAACAGAAACCACCGGTGGACTCAATCCCAATCCCAGTTTTTTTTGCATTCTGCTTCTGGTCATCTCCATGGCAACCTCAGGTCACATGGTCATTTCTTGCATCATGATGATATCATAAACAGGAAACTAATCAGTGCTTTTCTTCAGATTACTTCCCAGAATACTTCTGGTCTTGATGGTACAAAACACAAAAGAATATAAAGGCTTTCCCAGAACATGGATCATCACATTTTAAGGCTACTTTCCTCTTCCTCAAAACTGGTCTCACCACCCTTGAGCTCTTTGGTTTCCCAAGACCTGGGATAACCATCTGGCCAAGGTTAAACTTTAAGGCAGGTTAAATGTGAGACTGTTAACCATATTATAATATTTAATTGGTCAACTAATTAAATAATTAAATGCCCACTTCCTGTCTCACTTCTATTAAACCCAAAATTAAGAGCTTGGAGCTACTTTGGGATTGGTTATGAAATCTAATTGGATTTTTATACCTGACCCTAACTAACCTATTTTTCGGGGCTACAGTAACCCCAAATGAAATGAATACTGGCATATAATTCATCGGGACGAAGTTTGGTATAGGAACCCGATGAATAGCCCTGTATAGATGAGAGGCATGGTCGACGTGAGATTAGGTCCAGTCATGTATAAAGCTGGGATAGATGCGATGGTGCTGATTAAACACTTGAAACATAGGAAAGTTGCAAGCTTACAAATGGTGCGGGAGCAAAATATGCCTGGAACATTGACTGCCTTGTCGACTGTTCTGGAACCCTTGGTGCTTCCTCTCTATGAAGCATTAAAGATACCTCAGTATCTGAAATGGAAACAGCAGATGTCACCACCTTAATACCTTTGCTGCCTGAGGGGGATAATGAATTTCATCTGAGACACACCATGCGCAAGAGGCGAGCTACTTTGCATCAAATACTACCTGTATCAGTGGAAGAGTTGAAGGAACTTGACCTGGAACTTAACAGCCACAATCAGGGAACTCATTTTCAATGAGGTTCACCTGGCCGACCTCTTTCCAATCACTACAACAACATTCTCTCATACTTTGAATCAGTTAAAAGATTCTATTATGTTTCTGATCTACCCGACGGACCATTGAAGTGATAGAATTGTTTACTGTAATGCTGACTGACTTCGACACCAACCAAAATAAATTAAGCAAATTCCAAAAGTACGTACTAAAGGATTCAAATATTTCAAGGAATTGTTTCCTTTCTGAAATTAAGTGTTTTGTTTGCATAAGATGCCATCTTTCACAACAAATGCACCCACAACAAAGTGTTCAACTAAATTTCACATGAATGATGATGTAGTTGGCTCATGTAATGGCAACAATCCCAAAAAAATTAAACACTCCCTCAGGTTTTTGTAAATTCAATGTCCTTGGATTCTAGAGCTGCAGACAACATTATTTTCATACATAAAGTTACTTAGTAAGATAAAATCCCATGGTGTTGGTTGATATATTAGCATGACTGGCTAATTATTAGAAAGTAGAGTTGGGTTAAGAGGCAATTTCAGGATGTCAATCTATAACCAGTAGAGTGCCACAGGAACAGTACAGCAGATGTAATTATTTATACTTTATATTAATAACTTGGATGATGGAACTGAATGCATTATAGCTATTTTGGCAGATCACTCAAAAGTAGGGGGGATGGCAAGTAATGAGGATGACACAGTCTTGAGAGGGATATAGACCTCACTTTCTCCTTGAGAGGGATATAGGCATCTTAAGTGGTTGGGACAAAACTAATACTAATCCCTAAACCATGGGAAACTCAATATTAACGGAAGTCCCTTCCAAACATTTAATCCCCTCAAGCACTTGACCCCTTGTAAAAAATAACTAACATTTGTATTTATAATCCCAGATCAATAACAGACCATTTTGTAACTCTTTGGATCAAAATGTGAATAAACATCCCACCATTGGGATAATGGCAGTTTGTTGAAGCAGTTAAGTAGTAAAAATGCTATAGTGATAGCCGTCAGGCTTATGACAACAACCATTTATTGAAACTGCTATTTCTAAATGAAAGAGATGCTATATTTTGATGATGTTCATGAAGAAGTAGGTAGTAATTATTATGAGAACGTATATCCAGGTTGCCAAATTTTATTGCCACATTGCCGTCATCCAACAAATAGTAACAGCCACTTAGGAAATAAGAGAATGAGGAGGCCATTTGGCCCTTTGAGCCTGCTCCACCATTCAATGAGGTTACGGCTGATCTTCTACAGCAACAACATTTTCCCAGACTATACTGAATACCTAGAATTCTATCGACTTCTGTTTTCAACATACTTAATGACTGAGACTCGGACTGATATAACAAATGCACTAGATGGAGCTCCAAAATTGAGAGTCGAAAGTATTTATATGTTATGTGAACCAAATGTCATAACAGTGGCCAAAAGTTCTCCACTGTTGATGGTTACTTCTGTCCCATGAGTCTGAATGATAACTTTACTGACCAATTATGTCATAATTCAATATAATTAGTTTTGCAATCGCATGAGAATTCAATTCCACTATCTGCATTTATGTAAAGTGTAAGTTCATTTTATGTGCATGATATCAAATTTGTAGTTATATGTATTTCTGTCCAATTGCTGGATCATTTAGTAGTTATAATTAGTGTTGGCAAATAGAGAATGTAAATCAGAAGTTTAACATTTTTGTAGGAAGTCGTAAGCATAGATTCATTTTTGTGTTTTGTGCGTGCTCAATATAAATTATTAATGTTGAATTGAATAATAGCAAATTCCGTTTAAACTAAATTCTTTTTCATCCCATATGTAGGAAGAAAGCTCTTTCATGTGGGGAAAAAAATCAGTTCACCCTTTCTTGTGCAAAATTAACTATTGATTTTGTCCTCTGAATGTGAATGACAATTACACTGCCCAGTGATGTGGTAATTTGCCAAAGTTAATGATCGGTTAAGAGTTCAATTGCACCATTCATTAAAATCTAGAAGTGAATCATCTGTGAAAGAAATATGCGACTAAGATATGAAAGCATCACTGCTAGTACACTGCCTTTATATATCTGTGGCTTGATTCGACTTGGGAACTCAGAGCAATGTAATGAAGCAAAAGTGACTGTTTGAGTTTTTGTGTTAGCAAGTGGACAAAGACTAACAGTTTTTCTCTGATTGCTGCACATGAGTGATATTTAGTTTAGATTTTAATTCTGAATAACTGTGTAAGGTTTGAATGAATTAAAACCTCACCATATGATTCAAATGGGAAAATTTTCAGATAAATATTCCCGAATCCCCAGTAATTATAAACCAGTTTTAGAATTATTATAGACGCTATATCAAGCTCCTTTACAGATCCAGTTTCTTAAAATATAAAGTTAAAAACCACACAACACCAGTTTATAGTCCAACAGGTTTATTTGGAAGCACTAGCTTTTGGAGCACTGTTCCTTCATCGGGTGGTTGGAGTATAAGATCATAAGACACAGAATTTATAGCAAAAGTTTCCAGTGTGATGTTACTGAAATTATATATTGAAAAGACCTGGATTGTTTGTTAAGTCTCTCATCTTTCAGAATGAACATGTTGGTTTCAGTTTATAACTTAATGTATGGGATTTCTGACAAGTCAAGAGTTTATTACCCATGTTTACTTGTGTGAAAAATGTGGTGATGGACCTTATTCTTCAGCTAAACAGTCCTTCTGGGAAATCAATGAAAATTTGCAGCTATTATGGTAGTTGCATGTTGTGTTCTCCCTTACAATCATTATGTCAGTAAACCTTTAAGTGGCATGCCAATGGTATCATTGCTATATTGCTACATGTAATATGAGAGCATTCATGCTTCATATTCCACCTTATCACAGTTTGACACTGGACCGGAAGCATGCTCTTCTAATATAAACTAATAGCTTAAAACTAGCTCAAGACACTTATATGTCTGAGGAATGTAAAATTTGTAATTAGTTGTAATAAATGCCTGTTAAATTTTTGAAAATTAGAATATCCACTCCTAATCTTTTACATTATGGAGAATAACATAAGCAATGCTACATTAAGTAAAACACCCTGTTGCAGGAAAACTCTCAAATAGTTAGCAGTGATAGTCATATAAAAAAAAGACCCCAGAGCTTGCTGGCAGATATTTGGAAAACTAATTGTAGATCAGCTGGATAACAAACTTGCACAAGGGAGAAATAGGACAGCGACAGTTTCTCATCCTTCAGCATCATCAGTTTCTGAGTCCAAATATCTGTATTAGACCTGTTGGTAAAGCATTGAACAGCAAGATAAACGAGCTTATTTCCTTTCAATTAGAATATAAATCTTTCTAAGAGGAAAGAAATTTCTTTAAATGCTTTACTTAAAAAAAAAAGCTTAAGTTACAAATATGGCCAAAACTGGAAGCTAACGGCATATGCTGAAGAGTGGGTTTTCAATCTCCTTCACTCTCTCTTTTAAAACAAAACCTTAAGAATCTGTTATTTAAAAATGTCTTGAAAGCACATCTCCAAGCACTCCTGAAAAAAAGTAGTTTTAAACCCCATGAAAGTGGGTTTTCTACTGTAAGAATGCTGACCTGTGCCTAGATGTTGGTTGCTTCTACAACTTCTCCAAGTACAATTTAAAAAAAAATTGTTATCACTCCTTTTTCAATGCAATTATTACCTCCAGGCAGAAAACTACTATTTGTACACTGCAGTTCCAAAAACAGCTTTAAAGGGCCAAAGTCAAGGGAGCAGCAGTTTTAAAGAGACCAAAACTAGTCAGCAATTTTAAAGGGACCAAGGGCAGTGAAAGAACAGGATTAATTTACAATTACACAAAGTCATCGGCACACAGCTTAACCTGGAACAGTGCAAATGTTATTTGGTGGAATCATGGCTGATAGAACTCTTGTTATGAATTGGCCACCCATTGACTCACATGCTTTATTGCAACTGTTCAACAATGCATGGAATTCTCTTTTACAGATCAAAGACAAATGATTCTAAGAAAAGAGTTCTGAAAATCCTGCTTTCTATTGGTAAAGAGGGGTTTCACGGAATTAACACATTTCACTTATCATGGACCATCAGAAAGATGCAGTAAATATCTGGAAGGTTCTGGAGGACGTGCCCAAAACAAAAATTACCTTGCGGGTTAACAGTCTCCAATTGATGTCATATAGTCACAAGGTTTCACAGTTTGTCAGAAGGTGCCACTGCAAAGGACATGAATTTGAGAGAAGTTTATTGAATTAGTCATCACCTCTTTAAATACCTCAGGAAGGATTTTTCGGCAAGTGAAAAAGCCATATTATTGACACATTACTGGAGGATGGATGCAAGCCAGAGCAATAGGCCAACAACAGTTGCATGCTTTGCGTGCAGCCAACACTCTTACAACAGTCAGAAAGGTGCACCTAAAATATTGGTGATAAATGTGGATTTTTTGGACCAATCCAAAACCTGTCCCACTTTACTTGATGAAGTATGTGGATGTGTGGCATATTTTTAATCAGTAGGGCAATAAAGGATAATAGGGAAAAGGCAGGAAAGTAGATTTGAGGATGACCAGATCAGCCATGATCTTGTTGAATGGTAGAGCAGACTGATTCGGCTGAGTGGCCTGATTTTGCTTCTATATCTTATAGTCTTAAGGGTCTTTAGGCATGCAAGTGTAGGAAATCTGGTTCCAGAGCCAAGCCAGACTCAAAAACAAAGTACAAGTCACCAACAATATAGTATAGGGCTACAACACTGGCAGCAAGGTACAGACTGAGAGACCATCTCATAGCACATGACAGATCAATAATCCTGCAGTGTCAATACTCAAGTTCATTTTGCCTTCACAAAATCCTTAGGAAATTGCATAAATACAAACAATTCAATGAGATTCTGAGGCAATCAAATTAAAATCAGCTTTCAAAAGATGAACCAACTTGTCTCATTGTTAATTTTACACACCTTGTTGATAGTATAAGTCAAACAGACTTGCAAGCGTCAATATCATTTGGCCTGAAAGCCACAAGGAGGATGCAGAAAAGATTTACTAGAATGTTGCTGGGACTGAGTTATTGAGGGTTTGGGTTATGGGGAGAGGCTGAATGGATTGGGGTTTTTCTCCCTGGAGCATTGGAGGCTGAGAGGTGACCTTATAGAGGTTTATAAAATCATGAGTGGCATAGGGTAAATAGCCAATGTCTTTTTCCTAGGATGGGGGAGTCCAAAATTAGAGGGCATAGGCATAGGGTGAGGAGGGACCTGAGGGGTAACCTTTTCGTGCAGATGGTGGTGTGTCTATGGAATGAGCTGCCAGAGGAGATGGTGGAGATGGGTACAATTGCAACATTTAAAAGGCACCTGGATGGGTATATGAATAGGAAGGGTTCAGAGGGATAAGGACCAAATGCAGGCAAATGGAACTAGGTCAAATTGGGATGTCTGATTGGCGTGGGCGAGTTGGACTGGAGGGTCTGTTTCTGAGCCGTATGATTCTATGACTGTATAAAATGCAGTAGGAACTAAAATTGGCAAGTGGGTTAGTGTGACTAGATTATCACTATGCATCCTGAAAGACTTATATCTCAGGAAGTGATGTTCCAGGGTACAGACTGAGACACCATCTCATAGCACATGACAGATCAATAATCCTGCAGTGTCAATACTCAAGCTCATTTTGCCTTCACAAAATCCTTTGCCTGGTAGAAACCAAATGGTCCAGTAATGACAGGAGTAACAACATGCACAGGTCTCTGTATGATAACAATAACTCATGAGATTCAAATCACATTCACTGAGGTGGAAATAAATTCGTCAACCATTTCCAAAGAAATGACTATGAAATTATGTTTGACACACCGAGTTGATGATCAGAAGGACAGGGAGGTTCTTTTTGATATACACGCTGATGCTGTTAACTGTGAAGTTAGAATCATAGAGTCATGGAGATGTACAGCATGGAAACAGACCCTTCGGTCCAACCCATCCATGCCAACCAGATATCCCAACCCAATCTAGTCCCACCTGCCAGCACCCGGCCCATATCCCTCCAAACCCATCCTAACCATATACCTATCCAAATGCCTCTTAGGTGTTGCAATTGTACCAATCTCTACCATATCCTCTGGCAGCTCATTCCATACACGTGCTACCCTTTGTGTGAAAAAGTTGCCCCTTAGGTCTCTTTTATATCTTTCCCTTCTCACCCTAAACCTATGCCCTCTAGTTCTGGACTCCCCAACCCCAGGGAAAGGACTTTGCCTATTTATCCTATCCATGCCCCTCATAATTTTGTAAACCTCTATAAGGTCACCCCATAGCCTCCCACGCTCCAGTGAAAACAGCCCCAGACTGTTCAGCCTCTCCCTGTAGCTCAGATCCTCCAACCTTGGCAACATCCTTGTAAATCTTTTCTGAACCCTTTCAAGTTTCACAACATCTTTCCGATAGGAAGGAGACCAGAATTGCACGCAATATTCCAACAATGGCCTAACCAATGTCCTGTACAGCCGCAACATGACCTCCCAACTCCTGTACTCAATACTCTGACCAATTCCTACATTGCAGATTGTGGCCATTCTGCCCATCAAGTCTGCACCGAACCTCTGGAGAGCATCCTCTACCTATCCTCATAACCTTCATTTACCATGGCTAATTCACCTAGCCTGCACAATCCAGGACACTACAGCACAATGTTTAACATGGCCAATTCACCTAACCTGGATGCGTTTCAACTGTGAGAGGAAATGGGAGCACCCCTCAGAAACCCATACAGACTAAGCGAGAATGTGCAGACTCCTTCGAGACAGTCACCCAAGGCTGGAATCAAACCTCTTTCCTGGCACAGCATTGAAGGTATTATCAAGGTTGATCAGTTACACTTTGGCCAGTCTCAATTGGCACTTGTCAGAGATGCGGAAGTTTTGCAAAAGGTCATTATCCAGGGAAGGCTTGAAAGCATGAATGAGGTACCTGACAATAATGACTCATTTTGGTCATAGTAGGATGAATGTGGAATAGCAGATCAAGCCGTTCTCAAGAGCAAGTCCTACTACTAAAAATATTATGCCAAGATACCATGCCCATGTTACATTAGGTGGATATTGAGCAAACAAAGCAGTTAGCATATGAATCTGTGTACTATCCAGGGATGAATTAGGATATTAAATCATTCACAAATGCATATAAAGCATGACAAATATATTAGTTCCAGCTGCGGAGGGAGCCTCTGCCTTTACATGATGTTCCATCCACTCCCTGGAAGAAAGCAGCAACATACCTATTCACAGTGCACAAGCAAGATTGTGTCCTTGAGATCGTTTGTTTTTCTCATTTTGTCAATGTTCAGTGACTTAACAACACAACAAGTACGTGTGTAACTGGCTTTGACACTGAGAGCTATTTTCAATTTATTTGGTATCCTGGAATAGTTAGTGTTTGATAACAAACCTCAGGCCATTCACAAACCATTTCAAGACATGTGGGAAATGGGAAATTGCCCATTTTACATTGTCATCCCAATATCCATGCTCCAATAGTCAAACAGAATGTATTGTGTGTGCCCTCAAATTAATGACCTTTAAATGTCGAGCAGCAAAACAAGATATTCATATTGAATTGTAGTCTTTTCATGCACCACTGTTGACGAATGTATCAGTATCCACAGCACAACTTATAATTGGAAGGCAAATGTGAATGATCTTATCCAGCAACTAATTATCAAAACACTGACACAGGATATTTTTCTTTAAAGACAAAGGGGAAGGAAAGAGATACCTGACGAAGGAGCAAGTAGAGAACTATAAAAGTTTGCACTGCACAGAGAGTGAGATTGATAAGTACAAAGACAAATGCTTGGATAAACTAAATATTTCAAAGAGTGCAACTAGCCCTGATCACATGAAGTCATTACTGATCATGGTGCTACATTTTGAAAGACTAGTATCCAGCCCTGAACAATGTATTGGACACTAATCGTGTAGAGAGTGAAGAAGATCACTCTGAGCATGATTGTATGGTATTGTGTGATGATTGCATTGAGTGACAACAATCAGCAATACGACAATCAAATTGCCAACTACAATATCTATCGCCCCAGATAAGTACATAAAGACCAGATCAGGCTAGTTGTCAAACTTCCGAAGCGTTCCATTGAAGTTTGAAATGCTGGCCTTGCAGGACTGTTGAATTGACCACATGTGCCTATTTGCAATTGTATCACAGTTTGAGATATCTTGTTTCTTTGGAAAAAGAGGGATGTTGTGTTTTGTCTCTCAGTTTGTTTGTCATTATACAATGAGGATATGTTCGAGATATCATCACTATATTACAGCATTTGAGCGAAGGGTTTAAAGGTCTCATACTTTATCTCAGATCTCCATATTCCAAGGTCACTTAGAGCATGACATGCTACTGGAAGCATATTCCTCCATTGTAAATGAATAGTTTAATCCTAGTTCAGAAACCTATGTCCCTGAGGAATGTGGTGTTTGTACATGATCCTAATAATTTTCTGTTGGATTTTTCAATAGTACAATCTCCACAGCAACAGGGGATAACATAAGCATTGCCACATCAGGCCAATCATCCTGTTAGAGGCCAAGTTTACAACACAACACAGCATTTTTGTTGTAGCATTTTTGACTGAGAAAATGCTTATGATGTGCTTCACAAATGAAGAATAAGAAACAGAGCAAAAATCTTTGTGGGAGAGGTGATTGAGAGATCGATTGAAGTGAAATATTTCCCTGTAGAAACTCTGCAAACTACTGCACAATGTATGAGAAAACTTTATTCCAGTTCACTGTCGTTCCTCCTCTCTTTGTTTGTTTTGTTTAAATGGAATTTTCATTTGAGCACTCTCCCAGGCAAGACCTTGTTAATTTATTTTATAATTTTACAACTGGATAAGGGTCATATGTTCTTGAAAAGCATTTTACTGCTAGTTACGTAAAACTATCATTTTGTACTTCCATTTATTTTGACCACTGTGACATTTATATGTTGCTTGTTTGATATTTATCAAATTTAATGACTTTCAAAATGTTATAGAGCAAAGGCGAAGAACTTGAAATGCTTTGCAGATTAATAAATCAGTTAGCTTGCAGAACATGGGAATGAAATAAGTGGCAAGACAATAGGTGTTGAGCCAACCTCAGGTTTATGATGCTGATTGTAGACATGTGTACATTTTGTTACAGATTACACTCCGATCTGCTTCCTCCAATCAGAAGAGGCCGAAAAGTCAGAGGAAGGGTATGGTTTTACTTTTATTTCCTGAGGTCTTTTATGATTGAATTCATTATTCTGTTAGGCTAGAAGCAGCTGCAATAACTCAGTCACATCAATCTCTATCATCCCTATAGCGATTGAAAGTGAGATAGGTCAGAAGAGTTAACATAATCATACATCCTTCAAATATGTCACTATTATGAAGAACAGGTTCTCTGCCATTTAAAAAAAAACACTATCAGACATTAGCAAGATGTTGGTAATGTCTAAAATGGAAAACTAGTGTTTTTGAAAGAGCGCAAAATTTTTAACACAGGCAGTCTACAATATTATTTCATGTGATATTTTAAATTGTATAATTGACTAATGTTTTGCTACTTGAGCATTGAAGTTGGGTTGGTTTGCGTATGTTTAAAATGATGTTTAAAGTTGGGGAAGTAAAATAAATTAGTGTGTTCTGAATTGACCTCTCTAATTATGTATTATCAAAGTAGTCTAGCTGAAGAGTGTGATAAATAGATGAAATATGCTTTAATCTGAAGCTTCCTTAAGCTAGTTCTTAATAAAATGTGAAAAGATGTTAATCAGTCTGAATGGGAAGCATGAAAAATGTACAGTACTGACTGCCTTTATTTTGCTATTTTTTTGAATGCCGATCTTGCACGGCACCTGACAGGGAGTAGTTGTCCAATTCACTCATAAAACAATCAAATACCTGTCATCACATTTTATGTTCAGTATTTGTATGCATTCTTGGTAGTATACCTTCAGAGCCATCTGCATGGTCTTTGGAAGTCTCAGCTTCCCAAGTCATCTGGGCTAGCCTATTCCTGCCAGAAGTCAACTTCCTGATAGCATATTGGACAGAACCAATGCCAATTTGTGTATAAAAACTATTTCTAGATTCTGGGAACCCTAGATGAAAGAATACTGGTAGCAATTTTCTGTTTGGGTGACAGTGTAAAATGAGCAATGTCAAATACATCACTCCCAATGTCTATTGTATTGACTTTTATAGAAATCAAAGTAAGGCAGTGTACAATGAATGGCTGACCTGATATTGTTCACTTTATTGCACAAGGTCAAAAGGCCAGGGAAATTTAGGCTTTTGTCTTTATCTTCCTGCCATCTGAAGAGTTGACGGTAGCTGCCTTGCTTCTTTAATGATCCAATTGACCAGAAATTAAACTTTTGCCTCTCACTCAGAGCGGGTGAAAGAGAAATCTCACCTCAGAGAGCTGCCAGCCAATCAGATTGGTTGGCAGCTTTCCAGTCCCAGCAGCATCAGAAAGTGTAGTGGATGAGACTGGACGGTGGAGAACGAGGGGCTGATCTTGAAAGAAGCTGTTGTTCCACATGGCCCAGTCCTCCCTCCCATGCAAGGCCTGAGCAGGATCACTTTCCAAGCCTCCTACCTTGCCTCTGAATTCCTCCCACTGGATTGAAAATTGAGACTAAGTTGGAAGCAACCACTAGACATGGCGTTGGATGGGTCACTTAAGAAGTTAATGATGGCAAGAGTGGGCAGGTTGGCCTAGGCTTCATTGCCAAGAGTTTGGGGTGGGCAAAAGTCCAGTGACAAGGCCAATTGAGGAATTTCATGGACACCCTGCCTAAGTGCAAGCCCATCAGATGGGGAATGTAAAGTTCTGCCTACATTTTGCTCCCACTGTTGAATATTTAAATTATACAGAGAAACATAGAGCTGGACTTAATCTAACCAATCACAATCGGAAGCATAGTGTCTGGGCCCATTCCATCTTAGTAGAGGCCATGTCATTCTCCCACTGGTTGCAAACCTTTTCCTGATTGAGGTGGAGGGCAGAAGAGGCTGATGTGGGATTCCTGGCCCGTGATAGCAGGATATCATTGAGGTTTAACAAAGGTCCAGTTGGCTTCCTTTTCCTCCACAATTAAATGAGGTCACTGGGAATAAAAGGAGGCTGCAAGTGTACATATGTCCTTGGAAGGCTGCTGTCGGGTTTGAGACTGCGTCCTTGGTGGGCTGCAGGAATGAGGTCCCTGTCTAACAGGCAGAGATGTGACTGCTGAAAGTGACCCTCACTCCTGCATCTTTGCCTCTGACCTGCCCTGGTTGCTCTGGGCAGTGATGCCCATCTTGACCTTGCTCACCTTCAGCCTGGTGTCCTCTGATGATCCTGGTTCTCTTATTGGTACAGTGATGCCAACAGTCAGTGCTCCCTCTGCCACTGATGGTCTGGCAACATGCTGGCCTCTAATTGGCCGGCAGCTCTTGTTGGGCCAATCTTCTGCCACCACAGATCTCAACAGTGGGAAGAACCAATAATGAATAGATTCCAATGGTCTTCACCCAGGGGCTACCTGCTGGTTCTCTGATAAGTGGGCAACGTGCTGTTGACCTGATCAAATTCTGCCTATAACCTTTCCTGCACAGATAAAGGTCACTCTACCCAAGGGGTTTGTGCTAGTGATTTTGCTCCAGATAAACCTCCTCCCAATTTACTCCCACTCTCGCAACACTCTAATCTATTTCTTTATGTCTCATGCACGTATCTAAACTTGCCTTAAACATATCAATGCTATTTGTCTCAACCACTCCTTGTGGAAACAAGTTTCATGGTCTTTCCAAACAAAGAAATTTCACCTGCATAGGTGATAGATAAATCAATTACTAATTTGGCTCTTTATTTGAATTTCCTCACAAGTGAAAAAAAAAATCTTTTCTAATGACTACTCTTTCAAACTCACAATCAACTTTGAAGACCTCTATCAGGTTAACTCTTGGAGTTCAATTTTCTGAAGAATAAGTCATGGTCTCTTCAGCCTTTGCTGAAACTGTGTGCTTTTAGTTCTGGCAACAACTTTGTATATGTTCTTTGCACTTTCTCCTGGGCCTCTATTGCTTTTTTGTTATATGGAGATCAGAAACTTGACAGGTTAATAGAATCATTGGTAAACCATGCTTTCTTCCCAACATCATGTACATCAGCAATGAATAGAAAATAAGTTGTTATACAGAAAGCTGTTCTGTAATGAAACACAAAAAGGCTATTATCTCAATAAGCAGATATATTCTTCATTCACTTGTGGTGCCTGAAGCTAGGTTGTCCTTGGGAAGGTCCTTCCTCCTTGAACTGCTGCAGTTGCCATGCTGTGGGTTGACCAACAATGCCCTTGGGAAGGGAATTCCAAGATTGTGACAAGCGATGGTGAAGAAACAGCAATATATTTTCAAGTCAAGATGCTGAGTGGCTTGGAGAGGAACGTGCAGATGGTGATGTTCCCATGTATTTGCTGCCCTTATCCTTTGTGATGGAAGTGGCCATTGGTTTAGAAGTTGCTATCTAAGGATCTTTCATGAACTTCTGCAGTGCATCTTGTAGATTGTACACACTGCTGCCACTGAGTGTCAGTGGTAGACAGAGTGGGTGCTTGTAGGTATGGTGCCAACCAAATGGGCTGGATGGTTCCAAGCTTCTTGAATGTTGTTGCCAATGCAAGTAAGTGAGGAATATTCTATCACACTCTCAACTTGTGCTTTGTCAATGATGAACAGGCTTTGGGAATCAGGAGGTGTGTAATTCACCTCAGTAGCCTCTGACCCGCTCTTGTAATTGCTGTGTTTATGTAGCGAATCCAGTTAAGTTTCTGGTCAACGATAACCCATAGGATATTGATAGTGGAAGATTCCATGATGGTAATGCATTGAATGTCAAGAGACAATGTTTCGATTGTCTCTTATTGGAAATGGCCACTGCCTCACATTTGCGTGGTGAGGAAGTTACTTGCTACTTGTCAGCTCAAATCTGGACATTTTCCATGTTGTATTTGAACATGACGCCTTCAGTATCTGAATATATACACTTGGCGCTAAACATTGTGCAATCATCAGCGAATATATGAAGGAAGGTCAATGATGAAGCAGCTAAAGGTAGTTGGGCCTAGGACCTATCCTAAGGAATTCCCATGGAGGTGTCCTAGAGCTGAGATGACTGACCTCCAACAATTACAACCATCTTCCTGGCTGCCCAATATGACTTCAGCCAGCAGAAGGTTTGCCTCCTGACACCCATTGATTCCAGCTTTGCTAGGGTACTTGGATACCACGCTCAGTTGAATGCAGCCTTGGTGTGAAGGGCTGTCACCCTCACCTCACCTCTGGAATTCAGCTCTTTTGTTCATGTTTGTAATGAGGTCATGAGCTGAATGGCCCTGTTGGAACCCAAACTGGTCATCACTGAGCAGGTTATTGCTGAGCTGATGCTGCTTGATATCACTGTTGATGACACCTTCCATCATTTTACTGATGATCAAAAGTCGATTCATGGGGCAATAATTTACTGGGTTGAGTTTGTCCTGATTTTTGTGGACAGGACATACTTGGGCAATCTTCCTTATTGTCAAGTCAATGTCAGTGTAGTAAATGCACTGGAACAGCTTGGCTAGGGGAGCAGCAAATTCTGGAGCACAAGTCTTCAGTACTATTGCCAGAAATCTGGACCGGTGCTTCCAACCATTTCTTGATATCACATGGAATGAATTGAACTGGCTTAAGAGTGGTATCTGTCATGCTGGGGAACTACTAGAGGAGGCCATCCACTTGGCATTTCTGGCTTCAACTTTATGTTTGGCACTGATGTGTTGGGTTCTTCCCTCATTGAAAATGAGGGTTGTTGTGGTTCTGTTCGCCGAGCTGGAAGTTTTTGTTGCAAACGTTTCGTCCCCTGGCTAGGTGACATCATCAGTGCTTGGGAGCCTCCTGCGAAGCGCTTCTTTGATGTTTCCTCCGGTGTTTATAGTGGTCTGTCCCTGCCGCTTCCGGTTGTCAGTTTCAGCTGTCCGCTGTAGTGGTTGGTATATTGGGTCCAGGTCGATGTGTTTGTTGATGGAGTTTGTGGATGAATGCCATGCCTCTAGGAATTCCCTGGCTGTTCTCTGTCTGGCTTGCCCTATGATAGTAGTGTTGTCCCAGTCGAATTCATGTTGCTTGTTGTCTGCGTGTGTGGCTACTAAAGATAGCTGGTCGTGTCGTTTCGTGGCTAGTTGATGTTCATGTATGCGGATTGTTAGCTGTCTTCCTGTTTGTCCTATATAGTGTTTAATGCAGTCCTTGAATGGAATTTTGTACACTACATTCGTCTTGCTCTTGTTGGGTATCGGGTCCTTCGTTCTGGTGAGTTGTTGTCTGAGCGTGGCTGTTGGTTTGTGTGCCGTTATGAGTCCTAGGGGTCGCAGTAGTCTGGCAGTCAGTTCCGAGATGCTCCTGATGTATGGTAGTGTGGCTAGTCCTTTTGGTTGTGGTATGTCCTCGTTCCGTGGTCTTTCTCTTAGGCATCTGCTGATGGAGTTGCGCGGGTATCCGTTTTTGGCGAATACCTTGTATAGGTGTTCCTCTTCTTCTTTTTGCAGTTCTGGTGTACTGCAGTGTGTTGTGGCCCTTTTGAATAGTGTCCTGATGCAGCTTCGTTTGTGTGTTGGGGTGGTTACTTTCATAGTTTAGGACTTGGTCTGTGTGTGTGGCTTTCCTGTATACTCTTGTAGTGAATTCTCCGTCTGGTGTTCTCTGTACCATCACGTCTAGGAATGGGAGTTGGCTATCCTTTTCTTCTTCTCTCGTGAATCGGATTCCTGTGAGTGTGGCGTTGATGATCCGGTGTGTTTTTTCTATTTCCGTGTTTTTAATGATTACAAACGTGTCATCGACATATCTGACCAGAGTTTGGGTTGAATTTGTGGTAGGACTGTTTGTTCTAACCTTTGCATAACTGCCTCTGCTATGAGTCCCGAGATTGGTGATCCCATGGGTGTTCCGTTGATTTGTTCGTATACCTGGTTGTTGAATGTGAAGTGTGTTGTGAGGCACAAGTCCAGTAGTTTAAGTATGCCGTCTTTGTTGATAGGTTCAGCGTCCTGTTTTCTGTTCTGTATGTCCAGTAGGTTGGCTATTGTTTCTCTGGCTAGGGTTTTGTCAATCGAAGTGAACAGTGCCATCACGTCGAATGATATCATGGTTTCTTCTTTGTCTATGTGTATATTTCTGATGATGTCCAAGAATTCCTGTGTTGATTGTATAGAGTGTTTGGATCCGCTGACCAGGTGTTTCAGTTTCTGTTGTAGTTCTTTGGCCAGTTTGTATGATGGTGTCCCTGGTAGTGATACTATGGATCTGAGTGGGATGTCTGGTTTGTGTACTTCAGGTAATCCATAGAATCTGGGGGTGTTGTTGCTTTCCGGTTTCATTCTTTGTAGGTCAGCTCTGGTTATCTGTCCGTTTTTTTGTAGATTCCTTAGTGTGTTGTTTATCCTATTGGTGAGCTGTGGGGTGGGGTCAAACTCCCTCTTTTGGTAGGTGTTGGTATCTTCAAGTAGTTGTTGTGCTTTTTGGATGTAATCAGATTTATCTAGGATGACCGTCATTCTGCCTTTATCTGCTGGTAGTATGATTATGTTCTTATCGTTTCTTATCAAATCTTCGCACAAACTTTGAAAATGAGGGTATTTGTTGAGCTTCCTGCTTCTCCTCGGATGAGTTGTTCAATTATCCACCACCATTCATGACTGCTTGTAGCAGGACTGCAGAGCAAAGATCTGATCTGTTGGTTGTGGGATTACTTAGCTCTGTCTATCACATGCTGCTTATGCTATTTGGCATGCACATAGTCCTGTTTGGTAGCTTCACCAGGTTGACACCTCATTTTTACACATGCCTGGTGCTGCTCCTTGGATTAGAAAAGTTAGGCACTTATTTTTGGACTTGATGGCTGAAGGTCATTTCTCTGATGTAGACCTCTACATATTTATAAGTCTAAATTAACTAGCACATCAGAAGGCTGTCATGTCTATACTACTATAATGGTAATGAGGGTTGATATCCACAGTGTGCCCCTCATTCTAACTTGAGAGAAAGAGCAACAAAAATTGTGGAACACTGGTATAAGTCATATTCAATGTACTTTTTGTGAGGTTTCACAGGTCTTCTGCCAAACTGGTGATGGATTCCACACAAATTTGATCATGTGGAGGTGCTGGTGTTGGGCTGGGGTGTACAAAGTTAAAGATCACACAACACCAGATTATAGTCCAACAGGTTTAATTGGAAGTACTAGCTTTCAGAATGCTGCTCCTTTATCAGGTTGCTGTGGAGCAGGATCATAAGACACAGAACTTATAGCAAAAGATCACAGTATCATGCATGCAACTGATACAATACATTGAACAAATTTAAAGTGAATGAGACTCAAAGTATTTGTTTTTTCCCTGCTTAACATTGTTATTTTAAATGCAGCTCTGAATGCTTTATTTAAACTAGCAGGTCCTCAGCTATAATACGGGATCATTGATCACCTTCCAGTGCGACACCTATCATTACTGCTTCCAGGTGATGGGAGCCTGCCAGGGATTTAACATGTCACACGCCCTTAAGTCATGGCTGAGCTAGACATGAAGCAGTGCTTTCGAATGCTGTTAAACTGCTGACATATGTCTGAAAAAAAAACTGTCTGATTGCATTAAGGTCCCTTTCAAATGTAAGATTTACTATTCAGTCAGGTGCCTGAAACTGTTTGGGTTTGACTACAATCACAGGTACTCTGTGTACTTAGAGTCATAGAGTCCTAGACATGTGCAGCACAGAAATAGACCCTTCATCCAACTTGTCCATGCCGAACAGATATCCCAATCCAATCTAGTCCCATTTGCCAGCACTTGGCCCATATCCTTCTAAATCCTTTCTACTCATAGACCCATTCAGATGCCTTTCAAATGTTGTAATTGTACCAGCCTCTACCACTTCCTCTGGCAGCTCAGTCCACACATGCACCACCCTCTGCGTGAAAAAGTTTCCCCTTAGGTCCCTTTTATATCTTTCCCCTCTCACCCTAAACTTATGCCCTCCAGTTCTCAACTTCCCCATCCCAGGGAAAAGACTTCTTCTATTTATCCTGTCCATGCGTCTCATGATGTTATAAACCTCTATAAGGTCACCCCTCAGCCTTCGACACTCCAGGGAAAATAGTCCCAACCTATTCAGCATCTCCCTATAGCTCAAACCCTCCAACCCTGGCAACATTCTTGTAAATCTTTTCTGAACCCTTTCAAGTTTCAAAACATCCTTCTGATAGGAAGGAAACCAGAGTTGCATGCAATATTCCAAAAGTGGCCTAACCAATGTCCAGTACACCTGCAACATGACATCGCAACTCCTATACTCAATGCTTTAAACAATACAGGGAAGCATACCAAACGCTTTCTTCACTATCCTATCTATCTGCAACTCTACTTTCAAAGAGCTATGAACCTGCACTCCAAGGTCTCTTTGTTCAGCAACACTCTCAAGGACCTTACCATTAATTGTATAAGTCCTGCTAAGATTTGCTTTTCCAAAATGCAGCACCTCGCATTTATCTGAATTAAACTCCATCTGCCACTTCTCAGCCCATTGGCCCATCTGATCAAGATCCCATTGTAATCTGAGGTAACCTTCATCGCTGTCCACTACATCTCCAATCTTGGTGTCATCTGCAAACTTAATAATTATACCTCCTCTGTTCTACTGTGTACTTAATCAGTGGACTAAGTCATCTGATTTAGTGACTGCCTGTGATAAAGTTAGATAAATAAATGTAAATAAAGTAAATTACAATAAGCATGATAGATGCTGTGGTTAGGAGGAATTATGCAATGGACACAAATGGGTCTATCGTTTCTGCTGTGGGGTGACAAACTTGCTATCAAAGTACAAAAGCTGATGCTTTGCCTTCTTGCTGTTCTTCAAGCTGTCGCATCATCACGTGCTATCCTTTGTGGTAGAAATTCTTGATTTTGCCATTGTTCCTGACAGATCAGGAATGCCCTGTTGGATAATCAGGAGTCCCTTTGCAGAGTGAGGAATGTCCAGTTGGAACTGGAAATAAGGCTGGTGGTGAAATGCCTGCAAATAATTGGGGAGCAGGTTTGTAAAAGTGGGGGTCGAGTGTCTACTATTGGATATTGACACTGAAAGGAAGACAGCAGTCTATATTATGATGATATTAATCTACAGAGGGAAATGCAAGTCACGCAAAGACACATATAGAGAGATCGCTAAAGCCAAATGAAAATTAATCAGACCATACACAAAAACACAAAACATTCCAGTTAATTTCAAGAGGAATAGAATTGAAAGGTAAAAAGTTGATTGCTAAATTTGAGTAAAATCTTTGTTGGATGATAGGAGAAAGTATGGTGCTGGAAAAGCACAGCAGGCCAGGCAGCACCTGAGGAGCAGGAGAATCGACGTTTCGGGCAAGAGACCTTCATCAAAAATGATGACTGGCTCTTCCCTGAAACATTGATTCTCCTGTTCCTTGAATGATGCCTGACCTGCTGCGCTTTTCCAGCCCTGCACTCTCGACTTTGTTAGATGATGCTGAGAATACTGTGTACATTTCTGGTCCCAAAATCATGCAGAAGGTGTAGAGGCACTGTGGAGTGTGCAAGAAAATGATTCAGAAAAATTATACAAGAAATATTAGATTATCAGGAAAGCACCAACTCTTGAACAGAGAAATCTTTAAATTTACAATGGAGTTTGATTGAATAGAGGCAGCATTTCCACTTGAGAGAGAGGAAAACACGTAATCAATAATGCAAGAAATTCAGTAAGAAATCAAATAAAGAATTCAAAAATAAGTGTGGTGAAAACGTAGAATTGCTGCCACAGAGTGTATTTGAATGAATTGATCAGATGCATTAAGAGGAACTTAGGCATATGCGAATGAAGGAAATAGCAATGCATTCTGATGGAGTTTGGTGAGCAAGGACTAAAGGGGAGATTGAATCGAGTATCAACGCGGCCCAAATGACTGATGAATGTTCTATGTATGCAGAGCCGTACTATGGAAATAAGTAACAGAATTGGCAGAAATTTTTGACAAAAGAATGGATCTCCTTAAAAAGCTTGGAATTTCTTTGTTACTACCAGCTTCTTATGGAGGGCGATTAGATGATGTAGTGCTACTTTTAGGTTCACTAGGACAGAGAGCATCACAACTGCTGCCAACTTGGGCTATGCAATGTTCTTTAATCAGACCAGTCGAAGGAGTCGACCTTGGAGATGGTGAAGGAGCAGATGGGAATTCACTGGGGACAGGGTCGAGATGGACTGTAGATGGGTGGCATTAGAGAGCTGGAAATGCATAGTCTTGGTGATGGATTGGACATACATTTTAAAATCTGTAATAATTATGACATTTACTCAGTTATTTTCATGTCTCTGTTAGACCTCAATTAAGCAGAACTTCACGTTCAGAGTAAGCCATCAGTTGCTGTTTCAGGGCCATTGGCATATTTTTAAAGCTGTGAGAGGTCTCTGAATCACCTGCCCTTGTCCTTTACGTTTACTCTGTCCCAGGTTCAGCAGGTTCAGATTTGTAGATTGCCAATTATACAGGAGTTACTCAGAGAACTTTTTTGGTCCAATTTGATTGTTTGTTTTCTTCGGAATTAGTTGATATCATGAACATGATATTCTCATGAGACTTTCCTTCCTAGCAAGAATGGAAAGCTTTGAATCTCAGAACGTACAAAACAGAACTGATGAAAAAATTCAAACTTGCCATTGATATTTGACTAAAAGTGTTTTTATAAGAGCAAAACTTTGACAGCTATTTGAAAAAACATTATTATACATTACCACATATTTCATTATACAAACATATTTCATTGCAAGATACTCTTTAGTAAGAAATTTGTTTTGTTCCTATTTCAAAGACTCTTTTGAATTTTATTAAAGTTATTCTGGAAGTATAAGAAGGATCAAACACTGAAACTATTATATGATGGATATGCCATGGCATTTCACAATTGCCAGTTCTTCCACTAAACATAATTGATGCTGCAGATAGCCAATATTTCATAATCAATGCTTGAAAAGTCATACCATCAATCAAGAACAAGTAAATATGTCACAGTTTAAGCATTACCTTTCTTTCCACTTTAATAAATGATTAGATAAGACTTATGCAGAATAATCAAGTATGTGGAGTCTCTTAGGAGAGAATTGATCTACTTAAAAATAAAGACTCACAGCTTTGGGTGACAGTGGTCATTCTTTTAGCACGGAGATTAATTGATTTTGGATTAAATCTCTGCACTGTTCAGTTCAATAATTAGGGATAAGTTGTTCAGGTATTTAGTGGAATCACTTACATTAAGAAATTAACTCTCTGGCACTTTGCAATTTCACACATGGTCTAATCAGTACTTCTCAATAACTATACAAATGGAACTGAAGTCTAAAGATTTACAATTGATTAGTTCACTTTTACTTTTGAGATTTAGGTTTCAGTTCAGTGTGGAATAAACATTTCATTGTAACTTTTGGCAATAACGATATTATGACTTGAATTTAACACTCAGTGGTGAAGTAAAGGCATTTGTTAGAGTCATAGAGGTGTACAGCATGGAAACAGACCCTTATCCATGCTGACCAGATATTCTAACTAATCTAGTCCCATTTGCCAGCACTTGGCCCATATCCCTCCCAATCCTTCATATTCATATACCCATCCAGATGCCTTTAAAATGTTGCAATTGTACCAGCCTCCATCATTTCATCTGACAGCTCATTCCATACATGCACGACCCTCTGCATGAAAAGTTCCCCCTTAGGTCACTTTTAAATCTTCCCACTCTCACCCTAAACCTTTGCCCTCTAGTTCTGGACTCACCCACCCCAGGGAAAAGATTTTGTCTATTTATCCTATGCATGCTGCCCCTCATGATTTTATAAACCTCTATAAGGTCACCCCTCAGCCTCCAACCCTCCAGGGAAAACAGCCCCAGCCTGTTCAGCCTCTCCCTATAGCTCAAATCCTCCTACCCTGGCAACATCCTTGTAAATCTTTTCTGTACCCTTTCAAGTTTCACAACATCTTTCTGCTAGGAAGGAGAACAGAATTGCATGCAGTATTCCAACAGTGGCTATAAGACCATAAGACCATAAGACATAGGAGCGGAAGTAAGGCCATTCGGCCCATCGAGTCCACTCCGCCATTCAATCATGCTGATGGGCATTTCAACTCCACTTACTCGCATTCTCCCCGTAGCCCTTAATTCCTTGTGACATCAAGAATTTATCAATTTCTGCCTTGAAGACATTTAGAGTCCCAGCCTCCACTGCACTCTGTGGCAATGAATTCCACAGGCCCACCACTCTCTGGCTGAAGAAATGTCTCCGCATTTCTGTTCTGAATTTACCCCCTCTAATTCTAAGGCTGTGTCCACGGGTCCTAGTCTCCTCGCTTAACGGAAACAATTTCCTAGCGTCCACCCTCTCCAAGCCATGTATTATCTTGTAAGTTTCTGTTAGATCTCCCCTTAATCTTCTAAACTCCAATGAATACAATCCCAGGATCCTCAGCCGTTCCTCATATGTTAGACCTACCATTCCAGGGATCATCCGTGTGAATCTCCGCTGGACACGCTCCAGTGCCAGTATGTCCTTCCTGAGGTGTGGGGACCAATACTGGAAACAGTACTCCAAATGGGGCCTAACCAGAGCTTTATAAAGTCTCAGTAGCACAACAGTGCTTTTATATTCCGACCCTCTTGAGATAATTGACAACATTGCATTCGCTTTCTTAATCACGGACTCAACCTGCATGTTTACCTTTAGAGAATCCTCAGTTAGCACTCCCAGATTCCTCTGTACTTTGGCTTTACGAATTTTCTCACCATTTAGAAAGTAGTCCATGCTTGTATTCTTTTTTCCAAAGTGCAAGACCTCGCATTTGCTCACATTGAATTCCATCAGCCATTTCCTGGACAACTCTTCCAAACTGTCTAGATCCTTCTGCAGCCTCCCCACTTCCTCAGTACTACCTGCCTGTCCACCTAACTTTGTATCATCGGCAAACTTCGCTACAATGCCCCCAGTCCCTTCATCCAGATCATTAATATATAATGTGAACAGCTGCGGCCCAACACTGAACCCTGCGGGACACCGCTTGTCACCGGCTGCCATTCCGAAAAAGAACCTTTTATCCCAACTCTCTGCCTTCTGTCAGACAGCCAATCCTCAATCCATACCAGTAGCTCACCTGGAACACCATGGGCCCTCACCTTGCTCAGCAGCCTCCCGTGTGGCACCTTATCAAAGGCCTTTTGGAAGTCTAGGTAGACCACATCCACTGGGTTTCCCTGGTTTATTTGTCACCTCTTCAAAGAACTCCAACAGGTTTGTCAGGCATGACCTCCCCTTACTAAATCCATGTTGACTTGTTCTAATCCGACCCTGCTCTTCCAAGAATTTAGAAACCTCATCCTTAATGATGGATTCTAGAATTTTACCAGCAACCGAAGTTAGGTTAATTGGCCTATAATTTTCCATCTTTTGCCTTGATCCTTTCTTGAACAAGAGGGTTACAACAGCGATCTTCCAATCATCCGGGACTTTCCCTGACTCCAGCGACTTTTGAAAGATCTCAACCAACACCTCCACTATTTCCTCAGCCACCTCCCTCAGAACTCTAGGATGTAGCCCATCGGGGCCAGGAGATTTATCAATTTTAAGACCTTTTAGCTTTTCTAGCACTTTCTCTTTTGTAATGGCAACCATACTCAAATCAGCCCCCTGACTCCGTTTAATTGTTGGGATATTACTCATGTCTTCCACTGTGAAGACTGATGCAAAGTACTTATTAAGTTCTCCTGCTATTTCCTTATCTCCCATCACTAGGCTTCCAGCATCAGTTTGAAGTGGCCCAATGTCTACTCTTGCCTGTCGTTTGTCATTGGCCTAACCAATGTCCTGTACAGCCGCAACATAACCTCTCAACTCCTATGCTCAATGCACTGAGCAATAGAGGAAAGCATACCAACTGCCTTCTTCACCACCTTATCTGCGACTTTACTTTTAAGGAGGTATGAACCTGCATTCCAAGGTCTTTCTGTTTAGCAACACTCCCTCGGACCTTAACATTACATATATAAGCCCTGCTCTGACTTGCTTTTCCAAAATGCAGCACCTCGTATGTATCTAAATTGAACTCCACCTGCCATTCCTCAGCCCATTAGCCCACCTGATCAAGATGTCGTTGTACTCTGAGGTAACCCTCTTCGCTGTCCACAACACCTCCAATTTTGGTGTCATCTGCAAACTTACTAACTATATCTCCTACTAACTATACTAACTATACCTGATGCTGCAGAATATTTAATGATTTCTCATGTGCGTTTGAAACAAATACAAAGAATGTTGAATAAACTCCGGTTTGACTCTTTCTGCAGAGTTTATCCAACATTCTTTATATTTGTTACAGATTTCTAGTATATGCAGTATTTTATCTTTATTCTAATACGAACTTCCCCTTTCCCATCACAAGGTGCCAAGTGAAGAGACCATCAGGTGTCTAACTACAACAGTGTCATCAAACAGACGTCACAGAGGAAGTGATGGCCTGGTGATATTATCCCTGGGCTATTAATCCAGATAATGTCCTGGTGATACTGGCTCAAATTCTACCATTGCAGATGGTGGAACTAAGAGTCTAATGATTTGACCCTGAATCAATTGTTATAAAAACCCATCTTATTCACTAAAGTCTTTTGGAGAAAGAAACTGCCATCTTTACCTGGTCTGATCTACATGTGACTCTTGACCCACAGTAATGTGGTTGACTCTGAAATGACCACATGGGCAATAATGCTGGCCTAGGTGTGATGTCCCCATCCTGTGAATGAACAAAAAAAAGTATTTTCAAAGTCAACAAACCAGGCAGTAGAATGCATTTGTTATCCTTCAGTGGGCGGCACGGTGGCACAGTGGCTAGCACTGCTGTCTCACAGCGCCAGAGACCCGGGTTCAATTCCTGCCTCAGGCGACTCTCTGTGTGGAATTTGCACATTCTCCCCGTGTCTGCGTGGGTTTCCTCCGGGTGCTCTGGTTACCTCCCACAATCCAAAAATGTGCAGGTTAGGTGAATTGACCATGCTAAATTGCCCGTAGTGTTAGGTGAAGGGGTAAATGTAGGAGAATGGATCTGGGTGGGTTGCGCTTCGGTAGGTCGGCGTGGACTTGTTGGGCCGAAGGGCCTGTTTCCACACTGTAAGTAATCTAATCTAATCTTCACTTTTAGAAATATTTAACGAGAAACAAACAAATGTGTGAGCATCACATGGATTTAAGGTAAGAGCAGGTTATCCTTTAGACAAAAAGACTCAGAATTTTACATACTTTTAAAATAATATCACAATGGTGAAATTTGAAAGTCTAGAAAGTTTATGTAAGTTTTTCAGATCACTGAAGTTTCCCTGAAATAATCAGGAATGTAGACATGGCTAAAAACTCATTTCAACAAGACGTAACCATTTCAAGATTTTGTACTTTGAGGTTAAAAACATTAAAGGATATGTTCTTGTGAGTTCAGTGATTTCTAATTCATTCAGTTTTGAGGGACTTCAAACAGTGCATCCTGTGAAGAAGCAGCGAATCATTGACGGTAACAAAAACAGAAATTTCTGGAAACGCTCAGCATGTCTGGAAGCATCCGTGGTGAGAAACCAGAGTTAATGTTTTGGGTCCAGTGACTCTTACTCAGAACTGATGGTAGCTAGGAAAAGGTTGTTTGTTGTGCAGAAGATAGGGTGGGACTGGAGGGTTTAAGGAGTAAATAATAGGTGGAGATCGAGCCCAAAGAGAGAGAAGAACAGTTGGACAGACAATGGAGTGGATAATGATCAGCCTGGGAAAATGAATAGGTGCTATTAGGGAGCCTGGGAAAATGAATAGGTGCTATTAGGGACAAAGTTAAAAATCACACAACACCAGGTTATAGTCTGTGTGCGCGTCTGTGTGTATCTATGTCCGTGTGTATGTGAGAGTGTGTGTGTGTAGGAAAATCTGTGTGTGTGTGTGTAGTGCAATGGTGATCACCTGTAATGTGACATGAACCCTTACACACACAGATATTCCTGCACACACACACTCTCACATACACACGAACACAGATACACACAGACGCGCACACAGACTCCCACACACACCCTTATAGACACACAGACTCCCACACATGCACCCCCTCACAGACTTAAGACACTCTGCACTCACTACACACACACACACACACACACACACTCTTTCTCACACTCACAATCCCCACCCCAGACAGACAGACACACAGACAGACAAAGACCCACATGCACACATATATTTTGTGTGGTGAATTTTTTTGGTACTTTCAGAGTTACATTGCACTTTGCCCAAAAACCACATACATTCATGTAGAACTCTGAGCTCAAGAACTGCATGAATTTATGTGAAACTCTGTTGTCTCACTTTTTAGATTGGAATCAATCTAAACATCAGGTCATAGACAGAGAACACAGGGGGCTAACACCTTCAACATATTGTCTAGCTATTACCATTGTTAACAGCTAACCCGAGAATGCAACTTTAAAAAAAAAAGAGTTTTGTGATTTACACATGAAAGAAGTGAAACTATCACTGTATTCTAACAGATGAAAGGCTTAACAGACAATCAATTCTTCAATGTATAATTTCAGTTACGTCACACTGCAAATTTTTGCTATACATTCTGTGTTACGATCGAGCCCTCCACAATCACCTGATGAAGGAGCGTCGCTCCGAAAGCTAGTGTGCTTCCAATTAAACCTGTTGGACTATAACCTGGTGTTGTGTGATTTTTAACTTTGTACACCCAAGTCCAACACCGGCATCTTCGAATCATGACTATTAGGGACAATTATGGATAACAATAGGTTGTGTGTAATAGTGGACCATATAATAACAAGCCTTTGTGTGTGTGGGTTGGGGTAAGGACACAGAAGAAGGTTCTTTAAGCCCTAGAATTATTGAACTTGATATTGACTCCAGAGCCTATGGAGTTCCCAAGTGGAAAATGAGGTGCTGTTCTTCCAGCTTGTGCTGAGGTACTCATTAACAGTACTCCACAGGCATGACTTCTGAGGAAGAGTTCAACCAGAGTTTTTGTATTTGTTTCAAATCCACATGAGAAATTGCTAAATTTCATTTGACATCAAGTACCTTTGCTTCACCATTGACTGTGAAATTCGTGTCATACTATCTTTACTGCCAATAATTAGATGAACTACCAGGATTCCTGTGTATTATTGCACACTAATGAACTTCTGAGGTTTCCATCAGTCCACAATAGAATAGGAAGTATGAAGACAGATGGTGGCCAATATTCAGTTCTTTGCCCCTTGTTGGAGAGTATTCTGATTTCGACCACTCTGGGTGGCTGACTGACTGACTGTTTCCAAGGCCCTGGACTGGTATTGAAGTTGACTATGTTGGGATCCACAGAGTGAAGGTTATCCCACTTGATTTTAGTGAGGCCTGCTGGGAATGATAAGCTTCCTGGATTTGTGCTTGTGCAAAACTGCGAAGCAAGACAGAAGTAATATGAGCCTAGTATCTTTGTTTGGGTGCAAAGTGCACAAAGGCATTGCAATGCAAGAGAAGGATATTGTGAACATCCAGGTAGGCTCAGGGTGATTGAGCACAAGGACAGTGGGTGAAGAGCCCAACCTGGTCCAGTCTATGAGCTCGGTGCATGTCGCTGTACATTCTGAGCATTGCAGCGTAATTGCCAGTGCAGCACTGAAGTGCAGATCTTCCCATAAGTGATTCAGAGATGCACAAGGAGATTGGAATTATGATGCATGTAGTTGGGGATACTGCCTCTTTAACAGAACTGGTCAGGTGACCTGGAGTAGTGGAGCTTGACAGCATTCTCGAGCCATCTGTGGAGTTGTGAGCATCACCAATAAAGTACTCCTGTTCGGATTTACCATTTTTCCACATGCCGTAGAATACCTGCTTCCAAAGGAAGCATTAACATAACAGGAACGCCAAAAGCCAGTGTCTGTTGGGTTCATGTGGCCAGTGCCCATTGAGTGTGCCCTGAGATGTTGCTGTCCAGTGTTCAACATTCAGATCCTTTGGAGCAAGTAGCAAGCTGATGTCAAAAATTCTCCTCTAACTTGTTTGGCACATTTGGTAATACAGGAAGGTGAATATTAACAAGGAAAATTGCGACATTATTAAGGTACTTAATAACCAAATACCACCTTAATTGGAAACTTGCCACATCTTTGCTAGAAATTTGTTCACTGCTTGGCAAATCCATAAAAGGTGGAGCAAGGTGTCCCCACTATTGCGATAGACCTCATCAGACTTCTCATTTGAGTCAACCACACATCTCACCATTGTCCATGCCACTTAGACCCAGTGAGATTTTGCCCAAGATTTTTACAAATGTATAACCAGAGATCAAGTTACGGTACTGTTTCCATTGTTTTCATGATACTTTAGCTGTCACCAGTTTGTGTTTATTTGTCTGTAGAATCAAGTAAAACAGGAAGAATGTGAACTCCAGCAAACCACCAGACAAACCACATTCCTGCTCTCAGACCATCTCAGACACCACTTCAGCTTTTCAACACTTCATTTTGGAGCGCAGGGACACCCAAGACTTGCATACTTCTGTCAAATTGTCTTGGTGCAAGGTGTGTGTAATGACAGAGTTAGTGAGGAGCAGGCCTGTGAGTTTGAGGAGCAGAGGGAGGATGGGGACACTGTAAATCACTGACTTTCATCTTGCTGCACTAGGATGCAGCACCGACCTGTGCTGCAATTTGGACTCAAGCTGTCTGAGTTGAAAAGCAGTGCTAGTCAGCTCCTCTCCATCATCCTCCAACATCTCCAGGTCTATGTCCATGAAGCAGCAAGGCAGCTTTCATATCCTGTGGGCCACATCCAGATTGTTGAATATGAGGCTTGAGGATCACAAAGCAAGGATCATAAGGTCGTCCCTTAATTACAGACTCTGAAGTGGTGTGCAGCTGCCAGAGGCATACGCACTGGAGGGTTCAGGAAGTGGTGAGCACCTTCCACTCTCCAGTTGTACAATTCCCCGAGGAAGGTGATTGAGGATCTGGTTGCAAAGTTTAATGAAATGAAGAGTGGAAACTGGAAACCATGATAGAACAGGGAATTGTGCGTCTCAATCCATGGAACACGTCAAATGAAAAGGGGAAATTTCTACATATGGACCTAATGCATAGCAAAGCTCTTACATTATTTTATCCATTTAACATGGTGGTAATGCTACATAACACGATGGAGGGTATTCGCAATGTGAAAGCGAGACTTTGACTCCACAAGGACAGTGTGGTGATTACACTTATCAATATGGACAGATGCATCTGCAGCAGGCAGATGAAAGACAATGAGGTCAAGTATGTTTTTCCCTATTGTTTGTTCCTTCACCACTTGTTGCAGACCCAAGGCCTCCTTTAAGACTTAACCACCATAGTCAGTGTGTTTGTTGCTGATCCATTCTTGGTGATGGCCGTGGAGGTCCCTCACCCAATGTAGATTCAGCATCTTCTCATTCCTGACTTCAGATGGTGTTCAATACAGAGGAGTATTGATTTATCGGCCAAGGGGCTAGGAGGAATATTACATGGAGATCAGCAGGGGTGTTACCTTGTCCATGCTTGTCCTGATGCCATGAAATCTCAAGAGATCCAGATTCAATGTTGAGGGCACCCACTGTACCAAACCCCTCACCCCAATTGTATACCACTGTACTTCTGCTAGGTGTGTCCTGCCAATTGAACAGGACATACTCAGGTATGGTGATAGCATTGGTGTTGTCTGAGACATGGCCTGTTCAGTGTTGTTTGATCATTCTGTAGGACAACGTTCCCAATTTTTGCTCTAACCTTCAGATGTTGGTAATGAAGAGTTTTCAGGTTTAACAGTGTTGAGTTTGCCTTTGTTTTCTCTGGTGCCTAGTTTGATGTCAGGTGGGCTGAGCATTTTCATTCTTTTTTTCTGAGCTTTTAGTAGTTTGTTACAATGAGTGGCTTGTTAGGTTATTTCAGGTGATAATTAGACAATATGACTATAAGATACAGGAGCAGAATAAGGAGCAGATTCTGCTTCTCGATTCAATCATGGCTGATATTTTTTTCAAGCACATTCTTCCGCCTTCTCCCCTTAACCCTTGATCCCCTTACTGATCAAGAACCTATCTATCTCTGTCTTAAAGACACTCAATGACTTGGCCTTCACAGCCTTCTGTAGCAATGAATTCGATGGATTCACCCCCCCCCCCCCCCGATGAAAAAATTCCTCCTCATCTCTATTCTCAGGGCTCATCTTTTCACTCAGAGGCTGTGCCCTTGGGCCCAAGTCTCTTCTACTAGTAGAAACATCTCACGCCATTCTATCCAGGCCTTTCAATATTCTGTAAGTTTCAATGAGATCACTTCTCATCCATCTAAACTCCATTGCGTTAAGACTGAGTCCTCATCCACTGCTCATATGAGAGTCAATCACATTGCTGTGGATTTGGAGTCACATGTAAAGCAAACCAGGTTAGGAAGGCTGTATTCCTTTCTTAAAAAGGCATTAGTAAACCAGATGCGTTTTCATGACAACTGACAATATGTTCATGAGCATCATTAGACTTTTAGTTCCATGTTTTGTCAGGATTATCAAAGTTCTGTCCAATTTGTTTTGTGAACTTGCGCCCAATTCTTCATTTAGAACACTCGCTCTAATAGGCTACCTCGGTTTTATTCTAATCTCGAACCAGAGATTTCAAAATTAAGGGTCATTAGTGACAAATTAAAAGGCATGATTCCTTGAAGGAATGTGTATATCTATTCCAGAATTCATTGTATTAATGCGTTGCAGAATTTTCTCTGCCAGAGAAAAAAAAATCTACTTGAAATTGAGCAATGCCGTTTTCTTTAAATTTTTTATCAAACTCTGTTAAATGTTTCAATTTTTTGAGGCAACCACTAATGTGTCCTATTGTTTGGTAAGGGATGATCATCCTCAAATGAGATAAAAAGCAATTAAGGAGTTTTCCCTTTAACTGTCTGGAAATGCGTACTTAGAGTTCAGTTAATTTGTTTTGAGGAAGAAGCAATGAATAATTTGTCTCCTCACAGCTCAAGCCTGCTAAACCACATAGGAAGCTGTACTTACTGCCAATTGGCACAATTATAAATGACTTCATTCAGCAACATTGGCAGTCATGTTGTGAACAGCAACAGTAAGCATGTGAATTACAGCACGATGCTAAGTAGCTGCAGACAAATAATAGAACAAGAAACGGATGTAGGAGATCATCCAGTTTCAGATAGCTGTAGCAAAAGTGTGGGATTTGGGCCCACATCTCTGGCTATACCCTAACTCTGCCAGTTTTCCACGAGCTGAAAGAGAGTGGTCAGGGATGTAGGTAATAGTGTATTTAAGTAGGATTGCAGGCAAGATGCCCACAAATTGGTAGCAAGCCACACATTGGCCAGTAGAGCTGCAGTGGGATTGTCAGAGCATTATCAGGAAAGATTGCTAGGTATCTAAAATGCCAGAAGATTCCCAAGTTACAAGCTCTGGGGGGCGGCGAGCACAGCTGTCTGAGAAGTGTTGAATATCATGGAGATACCTGTGATCCTGAGTCGATTCAAACCACAAAGGATGAAATTTGTGTTGGAACCCATGTGAGATGAGTCTGAGCTGGAGGCAGACATTGAGGAATATGATGTAGCTGTGGAAGCAAATTTTTACAAGTACTTTATCAATCAATAGCAGTAACAACACAAGTGTGAACAAGGAAAAAAAAAGAATGGAAATCCTGTTAGAGAGAGGAACAGAACTTTTACAAGATGGGCATACCTGGAAGAAATTGGGCAGTGAATTAAACACTAAACAAAAAGAAACAAAAAAACTACAGATGCTAGCAATCAGAAATAAAATGGAAATTATTGGTAATTCTCAGCAGGACTGGCAGCATCATCTGTGGAGAGAAAGCAGAGTTAATGTTTTGTGTCCAGTCACTCTTCACTCAACATGAAACATTACCTCTGCTTTCTAACCACAAATGCTGCCAGTTCTGCTGAGTTTTTAAAGCAATTTCTGTTTTTTGTTTGTAAATATTATTTTGGACCTTTTCACATTCTATAGCATTCAAGGAAAAAAAAGTTTCCGAGTTCTTGATATCTTTTTGAGAGCAATCAGTATTGATATGTGGGTTAGAACTGTCTCTTGTTCAGGATTTAACAATAACAGAAACATGTTTAATGTGACAGTAGGTAAATTAGCTATTAGCTACCGAGACAACCCAGACCTATTACCTGGTGAAAATAATCTTAAATTGCTTTATAGATCTCTTACTCTGTATCAACAACATCCACAGCTGCTTCTTTTGACCTGTACTCTTTGGGATTACGTCACTAATTGCACACAGACTCGTTTGATTTAAATTTCAGTTTCACCATTTTGTCTCTGTTTAGAAATGCAAAAAAATTACTAGAAATACATGTGTAAAGTGGGTGTAACATAAAATTTTCAAAGAGCCAATAACTTCATTGCAATATATATTTAATAGGGGAATAGGATATTGCTAATGTCTTTATGAAGAATATATTGAACATTTTGTTCATTGTTCTGAACAAAAATGAAAGGAAATCTATGAGAATTTGTAGCCTGTAATAATCAGCAGTGCCCTGTTGTGTAGTTTTGAAATACTCCAATCTTTTATGATTTTTGTTTTTGCTGTTCGGATGGCTAACACCCCTGTTCAAAATTCTGACTTGTAATTCCACCAAATTGCAATTTATCTATTTTTTGTTCCCTCAGTTTGAGCTACAGCAAACTTCTCATGGTGGATCAAGTGATTCTGGATTGTTGGCCTCTCCCCAACAGGTAAACTGGTCATTTTCCACCAGTAGTTAGCTTACAATACAGCAGTCACCCTTTCGGGTATCAGTGCTGTACTGACACTGTGAACTTGTGCAATGGCAGCTTCTGTGTGCTGGAAATTTCAGGATTAAAGTCAACAAATGTCAGTAGAGAGAAATGGGCTAGTGCTGAATTACCAGCATCTTTTACCCTGAACTAATTTGCTTTTCCATTAACATCAATGGCCAATTTCACAACACTCGTATACGTTACCTCAATGATACTTTTTCATCTGGCAGAATTTAATTTTGATTATTAACTATTGTTTGGAATTGACTTATTACTTACAGGGCCAGGCTTGATATAATTAAAATATTCAAGGAGAAAGTGAGGACTGCAGATGCTGGAGATCAGAGCTGAAAATGTGTTGCTGGAAAAGCGCAGCAGGTGCCGAAACGTCGATTCTCCTGTTCCTTGGATGCTGCCTGACCTGCTGCGCTTTTCCAGCATAATTTGAATATTGACAATTCCAAAGAAAAATGTTTTTATTTCTGTTGTCCTTTGCAAACTCCTCTTCATATTTGGCCAATATTAATTGATCAATATGAATGCTGTTTGTATTTGTGTAAAGTTTCTTCCTCTACCACGTTATCGGAGCCATTAGCAGGCAACAGAATTTCATACATAAAGGTTAAGAGTTTGCATGCTCATGTTACATAACACGATTTTTTTTCACTTTGATACAGAACCAACAGTCCGGAATTCAAAGAGTAAAGATTCAGATTTCAGAGTGCAATTAGTCTGGTCTAGTGGCATGATATGGGCTCATAGTAGGTTGGCAGCCCATTATACACAACAGCATTTCCATTGATTCCAATGGAAGTGTGCATGGAAGAATGTTAATTCATCATTATCTAATTTTGAATTTGTAGCTGCAATCAATTTCACCCCTAAAGAGATAAAATGAGGAATCTTTTATAATCTCGTTCGAGCAACATGCTGTCTTTGCAGCAAAAAGCTTCAGTGATAAATCGAGTTATTTGGACTTTGAAGAATTACTAATTAAGCCAATTGCTCTTTATGGTAAATTTGCTTTGGGATCAACTACCAGGTTGGTTTAGATGAGTATGGTTCTTTCTGTCAGGATTAGAATTTGAATCCCGCTCAGATTTACACAGCAACTATTTCCTTTTCATAGTAACAAGTCTCATTTCAGGTGAGTTGTGAAATTCTCAACCCACTTTCCCAAGAATGTCAGTTCGCATCACAAAATAGATACGATTAATCAATTTCATTAAGAAAATACAAAAATCTTTGGTGAGACATGGAAGTGATTATCATAATGCAGGGAGGGACCACCATTTTGGAGATGTGTTAGGATACATTGTGAGAATACATGTATGTTTCATCAATATTATTTCAAAGCTAATATGCTCTGAAGTGATGCTGAGGACTATTGCCTCAAATACATCTCTCTCACATTGTCTTCTTTAAAGTCTTTGGACTCAGTCAAGGCAGGCTTGAACATTGGTCAAAGCAGATAAACATATCAAGAATTACTTCAGGTCTCACCCTGCTTTCTAAGAGTCATGAGAGTGGCTAGTAAGGAATATATAAACTGGAGATGAGTGTAAGATATGTTATTAGGGCAGAAAGAAGACACTTTCCCTCTTCTCTGATTACACCTCTGTGAAGTACATTGGGCCATTATTCAACATTAAAGCTGCTATATAAATACAAATCATTGCTTTCACACTTGACTGATGTAATAGATTTGGCCACTAACAGTGCCAAAAATTAAAATACGTTCCATTTCACATTGCTAACAGACCTTTATGTGGCTTAGCACAAGAAAAGCCTGAACATGACAATAAAGTCTCAGTAAATTGATGAAAGACATTTACATTTTGAGATGAGGTATGTAATCTTTGTGAGCTCTCTAATATCCAAAGAATTCTCTTTTTTAAGAAGTTATATGAAAGAGAATTTCCAGACATCACGAAACCTGACTGAAAGGGTATTATTTTTCAGAACTGGACTGTACCCCAAGTATATACTCTAGTCCCCTTCTCCATCTCACAGTTAGTTATAATGACATTTTAAAATATAAATGGAGGGGATTAATTACTTAGATGATCATTCTCTGCATATGTTTTAGTTCTGGCAACAAGAGTCCTGAACGCTCCCAAATCTAATGACGAGCTTTTGCAAATGCTACACTCCCATGATCGGTCAGTAAATCATGAGGTTGTCCGGCTCCATGATTGATAGACTGTTTGGTGAAACAGGACAGGAATTAAGAGAAAATCAATGACTGACTGTTCCAATGAGCTCTATGCATCATTAAAAGTGGATTAATGTAAGATGAATTTGCACCGCATGTTAATTATGCAAGCTGTTTTGTCTGTCTTTTGTACAGAAATAAAACAAAATCATTTTTAAGAACGTGGCAAGTGTTTCTCTTCCTTACTTCTAGTCTGAAGGTGATAGCTCCCATTCTACAACAGATGGACAAGTGGGACCGCCCCAGTCAGTGCAAGGGCAACCAAAAGATCTGGAAGCAAAGCCTTCGAGGGAGAAAAACCCTATTTTCCGTGCAAAACCCATGAAGGTCAAACACCACAAACATTCAACTGATCCTTTGACAGATTATGGTAAGATGCAAAATGGCACTTGAAATCAAATTTAAATGCAATTCATTTCTGAAGAAATTTGTTTCCTATAACATTGTCCAATTTGACTTGAATTGAATAGATTTTAATGGTTAAAATCAGCCCTCTTATTTAAGAAACACTTTTCCCTCACTGCTCAGTGGCATATAGAAAAAGGAAAAGAAAACGCATGTACAATTTGCCTTGTGTTGCCCCTTGCTGTATTTTACAATGCTATTCTTTAAAAAATCATGTAAAGGCTGCAATTTTGTATTGTTATATGGTGCTAAGCTCTGAAATTTTCCTGCTTGATTTTTGGTAGAGTCAAAAGTGGCAAGCATTTGGCCAGATCTTCTCACTCATTGTAAAGATGGACACTAGCAGATAATCACTGCAAATGATGATACTTTCTTTACTAGAGATCATCCGATTCTAATGGAATAAGAAATTGTTGGAAAATTTCATCATAGCTGCTATCTTTTGAGCTCAGAACTATAGAGCGAAATTCATATTGTTGATGAGTTGGTGTGAAAATAAAAATGATGCCATTTATTGGAAATATCATTCAATAAATGTGTTTGAAGTTGATATACACATAATGGGACATTAACTTTTCTGGCTTATTTGACTTTCATAAGCAAATGGCTTTCATTGAAAGCACAACTGCAATGTGTAAAGCTAACATCTGTTTGTATGTAACAAGATGAATATTGTCTTTGATGTAGAAGACAATGGTGTATTTAAAGCTCAAGACCCTCGCAAAGAAACCCAGGGTGCTGCTGAGGTGAGAGAAGATGCAGACATGAGGGTGGATCTACCAATTGATCAGGTTAGAATGTAGTTGTGGCTTTTGCCATTCTTTGACCAAGTATAAAAGTGTTTTTTTTTTCTGGTTTGTCCATCTTGTAGATGCAGGATATGAATGTTGGAAGATAAATTGAAAGAATACATGATTTTATTTCTTCTGCAAGATGTTGTTGGTGTCTATTCTTAAACTATTTTGAAACATTTATTTTTTTTATATATATGCTTGCTCCAAGAGTTTATTGTTTTTATATTTAATCAGATTTCATTTTAGTACTAGCCTATTAGAAGAATCGAGATCCTGGTTTCATGGTGATTTGTTGGTTGTTCCTTCTGAGATACTGACAGTTGGATAGGATTCTGTATCTGAATAGCTGAGAGATTCAGTGGAATGTGAGCTTCTGCTTTGCAGTCCATCTGGCTCACTCACTGAGCTCCAATTGATTCGCTCTTAAAATTGTTCATTCTTTTTTAAATGGGAGAGTATATCACAATTAATATCTATTTCATTTAAAAGCTCTTCCTTGCTTTTTATAAAAATTAAAAATGATTATATTTAACAAAAATAGGCTGTGTTTTTGTTGTATTCCAAGTCACACATCATCCTAACTTGGGAATATATTGCTGTTCTTTCACTGTTGCCAGCTCGAGATCTTGGACTGCTCCCTAATTGCACCACATGAACTGCAATAAGGTGGCTCTCCTCTAACTTCATCATAGAATCATAGAATTCCTACGGTGTGAATGCAGGCCAGTCAAACCATCGAGTCTACACCGCATCTCCGAAGACCATCCAACCCAGACCCACTTGCCCCCAATCCTATCCTTGTAACCCTGCATTTGCCATGATTAATCCACCTAACCTGCACATCCTTCCCATGCTAAATTGCCCATAGCTCCAAGGGTGCGTAGGCTAGGTGAATTAGCCATGGGAAACGTAGGGTTACAAGGATAGGATTGGGGTCACTGCGGACCACCATTTATTTCGTGATTTGCACAGGTTGAAGGCATGAAGTGAAATTAAGGGGCCAATCAATTGCCATTGATGCCCTCATCCTGTGCAAATCAAGAAATAAATGCTAGTCTGCAGTGACCTCCAGATTGAAAAGATGTTCTAAAAATAGCTAAACATCAAAGTCATTGAGGTGAATGAGCTCTCTGATTTAAAAACACAATTCTGATAAGAATCTCCTTCATCCTCCCTACAACAGACACAGTAAAATCCTCATATTTCTCCAGAGTGCACATATTATCAGGTGCTCTTTGAACCAGCTCTCCTCGTGAACTTTGAATGAATCTCTGTTCTGACTGTGTGTTTTATTTTTTTCCAAAAATGAACACTTATATAATCTTTGGTTGAGGTGGAAAGGTAAAGAATATGTTTGATTTTACATTGATAAATTAGTTATTATCTTGTCCTTTAAATAATTCCTATTTTGTTGCATTTATAGCATGTGCTAATAACAGGTCTGTATTTGTTTGTAGTATAATATTTTATTGAAAAAACTATAGCAGATGATCTGTTATGATGTGTGAGTTGTCTTTCACTTCTTTGTAAACATGATCCAGCTGTTCTTTGAAGTTTCTCCAAATATTTAGTGTCAATTCAGGGTACTAACTTGCTGCAACTTCATTAATGTGGTTTGAAGTTTGATGTAAATTTAGGACATAATGTACTGTAAAGTGTATCTTCTCTAACTCATCTGCAAATGTGCATCAAGATAGGCACACTTACCATATCAGTAGTATACATAATTGTTGTAAAGCATCTCAAGGTGATAAGATAATGTTGAAACTCACACCAATTTACTGATTAGTCTCCTGATGGGCAAATATTGTTAATGTGTTGTCTATGGCATGAAATGGAGAAATATGACAGATCTACTTACGTAGTTTTTGGGAAAGTGATGTGTCTGAAATTCATCTGGAATGATTTTAAAGCCATCTATTTCTTATCTGATTCATAACTATCTAAAGAAAAGTGTATTTGCATTGGATTTTGTTTCGACATGGAGACAAACTGCAGAACTAAAGCAGCCTTTCTACTTCTATATTCACAACACAGTAAAAAGTAAACCATCGAAGACCCCAAATAGTCACTGCAACAGTTCCTAACAAGACTTTGGCATAACCAATCCCAGACTTTGTGAATAATTAATTTCCAGACTTCGTTTTTTATCTTAAACAAAAGTCTTAACAATTTAATAAATTAATACAAACTAACATTAGCAGACAGGAGGTTAAACAGCATGGTAAGTTGATTGACTTTGCTTGAAACTAGAAAACTTTGTTTTTAGCCCCATTCATATAAAAGACAGGCAAGCAAACAAACAGAGTTAAAGGATAAATAAATGAAAATAACAAAACTGGCCCGGATACTGAAATGGTTTTTTTCATAGGTATAAATATGCTCTCCTTGGCTGTTTTTTTTCTGAAATATTGATTAGGGTCATCTCTCAGTTTGCCCAGGTAAAGGCAGCAATACTTCTAAGGGGTAAAAACAATGACTGCAGATGCTGGAAACCAGATTCTGGATTAGTGGTGCTGGAAGAGCACAGCAGTTCAGGCAGCATTTAAGGAGCAGCGAAATCTTCTAACTCAACTTTCCTGTCTTTGGGCTTCTGGAAGCTGGCATATCAGATTAGGACGGGAGAATTAAAACTTCATACTGTCTCAGCAGCATTCCAGAAACATCTTTCAGAAAACATAGTTTGAAAAAACACTTGAATTCAAGTTTCACTCTGATGAACTGACTGAATGACTGTTCCCAAGGCCTCAGTCACCATACAACACGCGCCATCTATTTGAACATAGGGTCTCCGACAGACTTGCCAGTATCAAGAGTCAGGTTAGCAGCCAACTTCTGCTATCTGTTTAAACACAATGCTCTTCCTGGGGGTCGCTGTGTCTACTCAAACCTTTTAATCAAGGCTCAGTCTGCAACTAGCATCCAGGCCTGGACTCACAAACAAACAAAGCTTGTTTGGTCTATTCTTTTATTTTTAACCTAACTGTTCCAAAGTCCATCAGTCATCTCCAGTTGATAATTCAAAATTGATAAAAGAATAAAATAAAAATAATGAAATCAGTGTGGTCAAGCAAAGGTTAATCAGATGAGTCACTGAATGACAAGTTTGTGTGATGCTGAATGAATTCGGCCCATACTCACTGGAACCTAGAAGAATGAGAGGTGACCTTGTTGAACTATATGGGATTCTGAAGGGACTCACCAGGACAGATACTGAGAAGTTACTTTCCCTGACTTGAGAACCTGGATCAGGGGTGCATAGTTTCAGGATAAGGGGCTAATCATTTAGGACTGAGGTAAGGAAAAACACCTTCACTAAAAATGTTGTGAATGTTTGCAATTCTCTACCCAGCCTGTTGCAGATGCCCCATCATTTAAAATATTTAAGTCTGAGTTGGGCAGATTTTATTTCACTCTGGGATTCAAGGAATATGAGGACTGGGCATGAAAAAGGACACAAGGCCCAAGATCAGTTAATTTCATATTGGATGATGGAGCAGTTTTGAGGAAGCATCTGATCTATTTTAGTTCTTATTTCTTATATTCTTGTGTTCTTATTTATTTTGGACCAGGACAAAGTGCCCTTCAGTTTGGTGCACATACAAAATAATTTATCTGCCCTGTTCCTTTGATGAAGTAGCCTGGTAACTGTGAATGTAAGTGGCTTTTTGCACTCTATCATCCTCCTCAGCAATGACTGTGATAGATGTGATATATATACACCACGATCTAATAATTAATTCACTTTGAAGTCATGTGCAGATTTAATTGAATTTTTATATGCAGGAAATTGATAGGGTAGCTGTTGGAAGTTATATCTCTCAAGAATTGCTATATCTTATGAAACATTTTTAAAATTCTCAGTACTTTTCCAATTTAGTTTAAGGAATAACATGTGAAAACGCCTTCTTCAGTACAATTACTTAGTAATGTCATATTTCATTGATCTAAAAGATTTTTTGCAATGTCTGATTGCAACAAGATATTTCAAACAATGTATAAATTTTCACATAAATCTGTATACCATTAGAAGCAGAGGTAGCTTAATGATAATGTCACTGACTCAGTAATCCAAAATCTCAGCTTCATGATCCGGGGACAACGGTTTAAATCCCACCATGGCAGATGATGAAATTTGAATCCAATGAAAATCTGTAATAAAAACCTAGTCTAATAGCAAAGATGTAACCCCTTGTCAATCGTCATAGGAACCCATTAAGTTTGGTAATCATTAATGGCTATATCACAGAATGAAAGCAGTCATTCCTGACCTGGGCTCACCTGCATATGAGTCTAGAGGCACTGCAAAATGGTTGATCCTGACTGCTCTCTGGGCAATTAGGGTTGGGCAATAAATGCTGACCCAGCCAGTCACACACACATCCTGTGCACAAATGAAAAAAACAACCTGCTCCCCCCTTCAATAAGATCATGCCTAATCTGTTGGTTTTCCAAGTTCGACATTCTCATCTATCCTCAGCTTAACCTTTGATTTTCCTTACTTGTGCTGTTGGTGCTAAGCATATTCGGTGGCATCAACTGTTGAACTGACTGGGCCTATTATCCTGGATATTCTAGATAGGCATTGTCCTGGGCTGATCATCGTGGGCTCTGTTTACTTAGAGACTTATATGTTTACTTAGAGACTTAGAGTGTTATATGTATCTGGTGTCAGGTTCATTTGGGCTTTCTACGTGGCAGATTGAAGTCTTATGGTGGGTCTTAGAGCTGACAGATTGGCAGCAACAATTGCCATCTTTGGAGGCGTGAAACTGCTCGTTGGATATTTCGGAAATGAACCCAATGGAGATTTGGGTGCTCTCCTCTCCCTGTCGACTGTGACATTTCTTGGGACAGCAATTGTAAAAATGCAATGCAGGACAAAACTGCAGACGTTCAGCCTGTTCCTGGCTGGGCAGGGCATACCAGTTTGCCGTATCATTCTGGGTGTTTCTGTGCTAGGACATTCCTGTGCATGGGCATGCATCATATCTGGCAGGAGTCACAGGAATGGGATCATCCTTCCTTTACCAGCTCTTTGGTTTGTTGATATTTGGCCTGTGGCTCCAACATATACATGTCAGGTTTTGTTCCCATAGAAAGGTTCTGACAACTGATGTGAAGTTCTAATTATTGAATGGGCTTGAGTATGATACAATGTGAAGTTCATGGATTTCAATACAGCAGAGGCAATTTTACATTTCTGCCCTCGCAGTAGCAAAACGAATCAGAGGGATGTTCTATAATGCCTAACCCTGAGAGTAGCTACTCATGAGCCCAGTTCCTCTCTAGTGCTCATAACATTACAAGCAGTGAGGCTATAGCGAGGAAGAAAATGACATAATTAGGCCATAGGATGGAAAAAAGAAAAAGATTAGTGGAACAGTGACCACTAATAATGGGAAAGAAAAGGCTTGCAATTGACAGGTTGCAGAACAGAGTGAAGGAAAGCAAGATTGTCTATTGGATTCTAAATTTATTCTTGTTTCATGCTAGTTTGCTGCTTGCTGGGCTCACTTGTTATCCATCCTGAAGTTTGTGCAACCATTAATTAGCTAGGATATCGTAATGATCTCCATTTGTGACTAGACGATGGATGAAATGCAAATTCTAGCCTAGTGAAAACAACTGTGTTGTATTTTACAGATACCTGCTGAAATTGTGCATGAGGAAGAAATACCATCTTATGATGATACTCCATTTATGACCAACCATAAAGAAGATAGCCATTATGAAGTGGACGATTATGAGAATAGAAGAGAGCAATGGAATGACCCAAATGGATGGACGGGGGATGAGGATGGTCTGGTTGAAAATGTACAAGAATACAATAAAACTAAAGAGGATAGCCTGTTAAATAATGTTGATCATAATGCTATAATACTTGGAAATTCAAATGCACTACCTTCAGGAACAGATGAACTTCACAGTGAACAGGAGGATCCAAGGAAAGAAGGCTCACGTCCAATCCACGATGGCAACACTGCAGGTGTGATTTCAGAACAAAAGAGCTTACAATCTGCTCAGAAAGATCCGGTATCACATGAATCAGAAACATGTCAGGAGCTGGCAGAGAAACAAGAGCATATTGATGAAGTCTCAGAGTTAGAAAAGGTTAGCAATAAAAAACAACTTAATGAGCTATAATTCCACAAAAGTATGCAATTGTTCATTGTTGTGGTGGAATGTGCATGAAGAGAGTACAGTTGTTTTTTTTTGAAAAGAAAAATTTAAATGGTTGAGTTGGACAAATTCTGACATGCCACAAGGAGCAAAACCAAAGAATTAAAACTCAAGCAGTACAACATAGAACATAGAACATAGAAAAATACAGCACAGTACAGGCCCTTTGGCCCTCGATGTTGCGCCGATCCAAGCCCACCTAACCTACACTAGCCCACTATCCTCCATATGCCTATCCAATGCCCGTTTAAATGCCCATAAAGAGGGAGAGTCCACCACTGCTACTGGCAGGGCATTCCATGAACTCACGACTCGCTGAGTAAAGAATCTACCCCTAACATCTGTCCTATACCTACCACCCCTTAATTTAAAGTTACACTATTGTGTAACCTGCCAGGACTTTATAGGAATAGAATAATATAACTTAGTAGGCTTTTTAATTATTAATAAGTTCATGATGGGTGTAATCTGAAGGGAGAGTAGTTTAGTAATGTAATGTTAAACATTAATCCAGGATCTGGTTGTGATACATATAAAGTATTGCTCAAGCCTTGAACAAGACAAGGAATTGGAATGTCAAAGGCAATATCCCAATATTAAACAATTGAATATTTAGTACAGCTGGAAAATGATGACCATAGCCATTATGAACAGCACAGAGCCAGTTCTTACTATGACAGCTGGGACCTTTTATTCTGTAAGTATCAAAATGGCTGACTCTTTTTATAATGGCCATTTCTGGGTGAAGAAATTATTTAGCATTTGTTATTCTGATTGTGTCAGTTCCCAGAGAACAGACAGACAGTACTGCAGGCCTTTACCTGTACATCTCACAAGTCATTCTTCAAAGATCTTAATGAAGAAAGCTGCAAAGACCTCACAGGTAGGAGCATGCAGTGCAGCCTGCCTTGGGATGTATATTGCTTGTCCATCTCCACAGAGATGCCATTGGAGATGCAGCTCCTTTCATTGAGTAGCTTTTTTTAATCAGTGATTTGAAGAAAAGGTCTGAGCCTGCTGGAGTTCTTTGAAGAGGTGAGATGACCTTTTGGAATCTTGGAATCGTAGGATCCTTAGAGTGTGGAAGGAGGCCATTTGGCCTATCTAGTCCACACCAAACCTCTGAAGAGCATCCAACCCATACCCACCCATGTGCCCTACCCCTATAACCCTGCATTTCCCATGGCTAACACACCTAACCTATATGTCCCTGAACACTATGGACAATTTAGCATGGCTAATCCATCTAACCTGCACATCTTTGGACATCTTTGAATGGTTAGATATGTATGTCTTTAAAATTGGATGAGGCCTGTAGAATTGTCAAGCTATCAATGTCATTTTAATCCCCTGCTCTTAAAACTTTGAAACAAAAGTGCTTCTGGTTGGAAGAAATTATTGTTTGCACCATTTTCGAGAAGTGAACTTATTTAAACATATATGATCCAGAGGAGACTTGATAGTGCGGATACAGGATGATGTTTCCTGTTGTATGGGAAACTAAAACTAACAGATAGGATTTAAGAATAAAATGTCTCTCTCTTTTAGAACAAGGTGAGTAGAATTGTTTTTCTCTGAGGGTTTTTAGTACTACAAATTATCTTCTCCAGAAAACATTGGAAACTGGCTTAGTGTATAAAATCAATTCTGAGGTAAATAGATCTTTTATTGACAAAGGATTCAAGGGTTGTATGAATCAGACAAGAAAATGGAGCTGAAACCACAGCTAGATCAGCCACGCTATTAATGAATGATAGAACAGCCCCAAAAGGCTGACTGACCTCCACCTGTTCCTATGTTTGTGAAATAATCCTGGGGGTTGTCATTGTTGCATTAATGCTGTCTGACGTATTCTGTAGATTGTCATAATCATAGTTAGGGTCTGCGGAAACTTGGTAGTTCATAGTTTGATCAACAACTATAAGTGTTTATAAAGAGATTAGCTATTCTTGATGTGTGGCTATGAATATAAATGCTTATTATTAAGAGGGATTAGATACTTGAAGGTAGTTTAATATATCAAACAGAATTTGATCGGTGAGAATGTGCTTTTTAATAGTAACGTTTATAATAGGCAATTTTATTTAACCTTAGCCTGGCTTTTGAAATCTGCCCTTCCTGGATACTGACATGGAGAGTGTAAGTCAGTGCAGTGGGAGCATTTTCATAGGTTGTCATGAGTTGGCATAGGGATAGTGGGCCATAGGTAAGAGTGGGAGGGCATTGATTGGCATGGGGCATATGAAAGACCATGGGGGTTGTAAAGGACCATAACGTTGGCATGGAGTTGAATGATCGGGAAGGTGGATACAGGCATGAGTTGACATGGCGGGGGCATGAATGGGAATTTGAGGGGTAAGTACTAGAATGTCTTGCAGGTTTTATTGTGTGTTTTAAACAGCCCCACTCCACACTCAGCAGCCACTGTGGTCTTCCCTGAATTACTTCAGAGGGTAATGGGTGAAACTCCAGTTAGTCCAAAGGAGCAAAAAACAAAACTCACAGGTTAGCCGGCCGGAGGTCTGAATTTTCCAGACTCTGCACACCTGATTCAGAGATGGAAAAATCGTCCTTACTTCTGTGTGCAGTTGCTGGAAAACAGCATGACAAGAACAAATATTTCACTCTCCATGTTATAACATTTCATTTCAACTCTCTCCGATTTTTCTGCTCTTGTTACCATCATATCAAACCCTATGAATATCTCACTTGTACAGTATGAATCATTAATTGGATTAATAAAAGGCTATTGTTTGGAAAACGTCTTGAATTTAGTTATCAAGTAAAGGTAAATCTTTGGCAAGGCTCTGTCGACTTTGACTCTCTACACCTCAAAATTACACTTACAAATAAGCATTGCAAATTTTTCCTGGCTTTAAAATTGAAATGTTTGATGTTGACCTCTGGCAGTCTGCTTCAGATTAACTGATCAAAATAAATTTTGGTTATTCTGAATGCAGCCAACCCAAACTTTCATGCTGTTTGAGGCACAGGATGTGATGCATACTCCAACCCTTGCTAATTTGGATATTGAGAACTCTAATTTATACTTGCACCATCATAACAGTTTGCGTTTATCCAAGATCTTTCATAAAAAGCCCCAAGGCCTTCACAAGAGCATTATCAAATTAAGTTTGATGTACGAACATACAAGAGCAGAGATAGAGTATTCAACCCCCTGAGTTTGCCATGCTAATTCATGAGATTGTTTGTGTTTCGAATTCAATTTATGCAGTTTTATGCCAAACATTGATGGATAACTCTCCTGTGAAGTGTCTTGGGACATTTTACTAAGAAGGGGTTTTAAAGAGGGAATTCCAGAATGAAGGGCCTCTGATGATAAAGTGACTAAATGTGGGAATCTACAAGCGGTTACAGTTGGAGAAAGCAGATAACATGAAGGGTTTGAGGGCTGAAAAATGTACAGAGATTGGTAGGAACTTAGCCACAATTATATTTGAAAACAAAAATATTAATTTAAAATTGGTTGAGCATCATTGAATTTTTGAGAAAGGTACTAAAATCTAACATAAGATTTTGTGATAGATCTTCTTCTGTATGTTAATCATCAAATTCCTACAGTACAGAAAGAGGCCACTTTATCAACCGAGTTTGCACTGACCTGCCATACAGCATCCCACCCAGAATCACTACCAGCCTCCCCATCCACCGAACCTGCACACTGCGGGCAATTTAGCACAGGCAATCTGTTAACCTGCACATCTTTAGACTGTGGGAGGAAACCAGAGGAAACCCATGCAGTCATGGGGAAAATGTGCAAAAACTATATAGATAGTCATCCAAGGCTAGAATTGAACCTGGGTCCCTGGCACTGTGAGGCAGCAGGTACCACTGAGCCATCGTGCTATCCACAATATGGTTGGACTTTTCTCACTAACAACACTGAGGGTCTACTTATAGCAAATAGACTGTTACAAGTCAAGAAGATAGCTCACTAACACCTTTTTTTTATTAATAAGTACTGTCCCAGCCAGCAATGCCCATATCCCATGATTGAATAAAAAAAGTCTCTGCCACCTTCTGCTGGACCTACTTGCCTGGATCAAATGTTATTACATTAACTTTTTTTCCTGGTGGTATTCCTTGTGGTGAATCTGCAGCTGTGAGCTGTGAAGAAGCCATGGTCATGCAGTGAAGAATTTGTTGCAGCTCCATACTGTGAGTGGAGGGAATTTTATAGGGAGCCAAAGCCCCTGACATCTGTACTCAAATTTTGTGTAATATTTCTTAGGAAATCACATTAAGGTTCAGAGCGTTAGTAGTTGGGAAGGGAGTTGGGCATCTCTACAGCCTGAGATATGGATATTTGCTTTTTTTCTTAATTTTGTCAGGACCCTTTACATGACTGCTCTAGAAAGTACCATCACAGGCACTTAGTGAAACAGTAGCAAGAAGGTTGACTGATTAACTGGCCTCTTTATAGTTTCCATGCCATCACTTAAATGTGACAAAACTGCCAAGAGTTGAATGGTTAAAATCCCATTGCAAGAAATAATTGAATAGTCACTTCCGGGGGTGGGGAGCATCAAATTTTGAAAATTAATTCATGGGATGGGATGTAGACATTATCGGCTGGACCAGCATTTGTTGCTGTTCCCTAGCTACCCTGAAGAAGCTACCCGTTCAAATCTTGGCAGTTTTGTCGCCCTTAAGTGATGTTATGGACTGTATGGAAACCAGTTATTTGTTCAATCCTCTTGCCACTATATCACCAATTACCTAGTAACTGCCTGGTAAGGTGTCTTTCAAGTATCTGCAGTCTATTTGATGTATGTAGGCCCTCAGTGCTGTTGAGGAAGATGTTCCAAGATTTTGATCCAGTGGCACTGAAGAAATGGTGATATATTTCCATGCCAGGATGGAGAGTGGCTTGGAGAGGGATTTGCAAGTGGATATGTTTCCATGTGTTTGCTACCCTTGACCCTCTTGATGGTAGTGGTTGTGGGTTTGGAAAGTGCTGTCTAAGGAGTGTTGAAGAATTTCTGCAGTTCATTTTGTAGATGATGCACACTGCTCTCATGCTGTAAGCCTGCATGATCTATTTTCCTTACTCCATGATGAACAAGTCTCTAGCAGCTGATTTTAGACAGAACTTCATGGGATGTATCCTTTCAGATCTGAATGGAATATGCTGGAACAGGTACCTCACAGGTATATCAATACTGAATGCTACAATGTGTTTGGTGCTTTTCTAAAATAAAAACAACTGGCAGTAAGATTTCACTGACTGACATTTAAGAGTCAAGCTATTGAGACCTTTCTTGAAAGAACTGAATTGAAGATAGAGATGGGGATGATTAAGGGGAAGTTTGCAAAGGTATTGTGTCAATTCTTGTTGACATATGATTTGCAAAAGTCTTCCTTAACTTCTACATTTGTGTTTGCAAAATGTTTTTTCTAAATACAGTTTATATTTCCAAGTCAGAATATTTTTTGCCACAGGGATGCACAAAATATTTTCAGCTTGTTCTCTGTATGACACCATAGCGTTTCATTCCTTAAAATTTAGCACCATTTCCTGTCATACTAACATTCGTGAAAAATATTCAATTAAATTTGAGTTAGCAGATGACACAAAATTTACAAATGTAGTGAACATTGAGGAGGACAGTAGCAGGTTTCAGAAGGACAGATACTAATCAAATGACTGAACACATGGCAAGTTAAATTTAATGCAAGCAAGTGTGAAGTGATATATTTAGGTAGCAATGCTAACAGAAGGCAATAGAAACAAAATTATACAATTCTGAGTGGAGTGTAGGAACAGAGAGACGTGGGATTATACATAAGTAAATATTTGAAGGTGACAGGTTGGTTGAGATAGCTGTTAAACAAAGCATATGGGGTCCTTGGCTTTATAAGCGGAGGCATAAAAGGCAGATCAAAATATGTTCGGAGAAACCTTTGTAAAACATTGATTAGACCTCAGCCAGAGAATGGTGTTCACCAAAATTCAGGAAGTATGTTCAATGGCTTGCAGATGGTGTACAGGATATTTACTAGAAAGGTGCCTTGGGGGGGGGGGGGGGGGGTGGGGGAGGAAGAGGATTTAAGTTATATTGTGAAACTAGAGATTCTGGGATTATTTTACTCAATGCAACGAAGATAAAGTGGAGATTTCATAATGATGCAGGGTTTCTCTGGTCATCAAAAGCTGCAGATTTAAGATCATTTGAAAGAAAAACAAGAGGTGAAAAGACAAGAATAATTTTTTTACATTGCAAACTATTGTGATGTGAAATGTACTATAAAATCAGAAGTCATATGACACCAGATTATAGTCCAACAGGTTTATTTAAACTCGCAGGCTTTTGGAGTGCTGCTCCTTCACCAGGTGAACCTGGTGTCATGTGACTTCTGACTTTGTCCACTCCAGTCCAATGCCGGCATCTCCACATCATGGACTATAAAAATGCTGGAACACAATTCAGTAGTAATTTGTAAAAGGAAATTGAATAAATATTTGGAAAGGAAAAAAAAGTGCAAATTTGGGTGAAGGATAGGGGAGTGGGATGAATTGCATAGCTCTTTTAAAATAACAGTATCAACCTATGGGCTGAATGGTTTTCTGTCATGCTGAATGAGTCCTTGCCAGAATATTCTGGCCACTCAAGTAATGGTTTGAAAGAATTGATAAACATATTGATAAAAAATCTGTTACACATAGTTTTAATTGTTATGTATTCATGGCAAGTGGATGCCATTATTAAGGCCAGTATTTATTTCCAATTCTTACTTGTCCTTGAGATCATAAGACCATATGATGTAGGAGCACAAGTAGGTTATTTGGTTCAATGAATCTGTTCTGCCATCCTCAATTCCTGGTCTGATCATCCTCAATTTCACTTTCCTGCCTTTCCCCCATAATCTGAATCCCTTAAGCATTAAAAATCTGTCAATAGAATTCCTAGTGTGGAAGCAGGCCATTCGGCCCATCAAGTCTACACCGACCCTCCAAAGACCCAACTTCCTATCCTATAATCCTGCATTTCACACGGCTAACCCTGACCTAGCCTGCACATCCCTGGACACTTTTGGCAAATTAGCATGGCCCACCTAACGTGCACATCTTTGAGCTGTGGGAGGAAACTAGAGTGCCCAGAGGAAACCCAAGAAGATACAGAGAGAATGTGCAAACTCCATGCAGTTATCCAAAGGTGGAATCAAACTCAGTTCCCTGGCTCTGTGAAGCAACAATGCTAATCTCTGAGCCACCATGTTGTCTTACTCAGCTTTGAATATATTTAACAACCCTGCCTGAACAACCATCTGCAATAAGGATTTTCATAGATTCACAACATTCAGAGAAGAAATTCCTTCTTATCTCTGTCCTGGCTTATTCCAAGATTATGCTTTCTGGACTCTCACACAAGTGGAACAACCTCTCTTCATTTACCCTGTCAAACTCTCAAAGAATCTCACATGTTTCAATTAGGTTGCCCTTTATTCTTCTAAGCTCCAATGAGCACAGACCCAACCTACTCAACCTGTCCTCATAAAGTCTCCCCATACCCAGGCTTAACCTAATGCCACCATGTTTTTCCTTGGATAAGTCAATCATAACTGTTGACAATATTTCAGGTGTGGTATAACCAGAATGAGATTTTGCTGCAGACATTTCAGATAAGCTCTCTGATAGTCCAACTTACTCAACAGTATATCTGATGGGTGCACTGGCATATATGTTTGCTGCACTAGGAAATCTGCAGGCCTCTAAATGCAATATTAACTTGCCATTCAAGATGAAGACCTTGATGGTGATTGAGAATCTGTCAATTGTTAGGTTGGGAGAGGATGCAAGAGAAGTAGTTGGTGGTTAATCTATGATATCAAAGATTTTGCCTTTACAACAAAAGATAATGTGAGGAATCCGCTGTTGACATATCATTGGCTCGAACTAACATTTTTATTTCCTAGTAATGTTAAATGCTGATAATATATGTGAACAGACTGCTTTCTTTCAATGCATTTGTGTCCAACAGCCATATTTTACTTTTAAAGTTAACGTAGTCATTATGCTTAAGCATTGTGTTTGTTTTATCCCTTTATGTGCCCAAATAATACCGTTTGACATTTGGAAAATTTTAAAGATTAATTTTAGTCATTTGCACTTTTGAAAGTTGTGATTTGTGTTGCACTGCAGATCCAATATCACTACACCGTACTTCACCCACGTGGCCAATTTATGCATGTGATTGCTTACTTTGAGAGCTGCTAAGCAAGTGAACCATGATAGCACAGTATGGTCCTGATACAGTTCTGTGGTTTATTGCTCCTTTTCCTTGAAGCCAAAAACATTATCGCAGTGCTGTCCTACACTGATGCACAAAACTGACCAAACATAAAAATCTTCAGAAGGTTTCTGCTCTCTCAATATTGCTTTCTGAATGCCAATTAAAAATGCTGCTGAGACTGAATTGATTGACTTCATAATGTCCCAGATGTCATTCCTTTGTGAAGTTTTGGTTGGCTGAACATTCATGTCCAGTAGGTGAGCAGGTACTAGCAGCTCTAGCTTGTGTGCTATGGTTTAAGGTAATTGGAAGAACTGGCTGAACAATCATGGTTTACATTCCAGGCACCAAGGGGACAGGAGAAATTCAGAAAACTGTTTGGATTTCATTTCAGGAAGTCAGCAAAATCCAAGGGTAGGTCTTTCAGGTGCACAGACTTGGTAAGATTTAGTAATTTATAGATAAAGAAAGAACAACAAGATGGCAGTTCATTTTAGATTTCAAAAAAATACAAACCTGTAAAATGAACTCCTTATTGTGTAAAACCTCCAATTGATTTGAATCATTTTATTGACTCCAATGATGCACTCTCAACTTTAAAATGTACTCTCAATTTCCTATGAAATTAGATCTGAATGGGAAAGGTTATGATTGAGTATTCATTTACAAAGGCTGATTCCATATATGGACTGGATCAAAGAGCTTGAAATTAAACATTATTATTTACTCTAAGTATGTGTCAGCTATTTACTGCGGCATTTCTTCTATACTCTTCCTCATCTTTTATATGGCAATGAATGAGCAAATAATACATTTAGATAATTCATTTCTCTAGATTGAGCAAAATGATTATTTTGTTATATAAGTGTTTGCCCATGCTTCTTCGAAAACAGCGTCAGATTTTAGTCACCATTAGTCACATAGAGTTTGTGGACATTAGTGCTGTGTGCCTTAGCTGGATTATGATTTGGAGATGCCGGTGTTGGACTGGGGTGTGCAAAGTTAAAAATCACACAACACCAGGTTATAGTCCAACAGGTTTAATTGGAAACACACTAGCTTTCGGAGCGACGCTCCTTCATCAGGTGGTAGTGGAGGGCTCAATCCTAACACAGAATTTATAGCAAAAATTTATAGTGTGATGTAACTGAAATTATACATTGAAAAATTGATTGTCTGTTAAGCCTTTCATCTATTAGAATACAGTGATAGTTTCACTTCTTTCATGTGTAAATCACAAAATCTTTTTTTTAAAAAGTTGCATTCTCGGGTTAGCTGTTAACAATGGTATTAACAATATTATCACCATTGTTAACAGCTAACCCAAGAATGCAACTTTTAAAAAAAAAGGTTTTGTGATTTACACATGAAAGGAGTGAAACTCTCACTGTATTCTAACTGATGAAAGGCTTAACAGACAATCAATTTTTCCATGTATAATTTCAGTTACTTCACACTGTAAATTTTTGCTATAAATTCTGTGTTAGGATTGAGCCCTCCACTATCACCTGATGAAGGAGCGTCGCTGCGAAAGCTAGTGTGCTTCCAATTAAACCTGTTGGACTATAACCTGGTGTTGTGTGATTTTTAGCTGGATTATGAACTTCTGTGATTTAGGTTCTCAAGGAAAGAGGTGAATTAATTAGTTTCAAGATACATAAATTAATTCAGGTCATTCATCTTACTGCATGTTTATTGAAATGACTTTGTGCGCTTATGTCTTTTCTTAGATGGTTACAAAGATAACAAGTGAAGACAGTATCCCCTGTTCCACACCCTAGGTGAAGCATGTGGTAAGTCTCGATGATCTGCCGTAGCATGAAATTAAAAGCTTAAAAGTAACCCCACATTGACTAATTCTTTAAGTTTAGAACATATTTGACATAGTGGTGCTGATTACTGGCAGGATAGTGCAGAGAAATAGGAAATGAATTGCTGCTTGGTGGCATTGATCATTTTATATGTGATGACGAGGCAAATAAGATTTGCCTAACAACTTATATATTTCCCATGTCCTTGGTGCTGACCCACTGTTGACCTCTCATCACAGACCCCAGACCTTGAAAGCCCCCCCCCCCCCCCCACCACCGACCCATTAGTTGCATGTGGCCTGGGTTCCTCTGCAATCCTGAGTACCCAGTAGGTGTCTCTTTCTGAAGCAGCCCCATCTCCTCTCTAGCACTGCTGAGCACAAAGAGCTGCTGCCCACTGACTTGTTGGCAACTCTCAGCAGGCAAGACCTTTGACCCAAGCTCTTGATTCCAGGGGAAGCTGTGCTGGTGATCATGCCACTCACTGATTGGCTTGTGGTTTGATGGGCCTTCCTGAGAAGAAGTAGTGAGTTGGCATCTCAATAAATTACGAAAGAAAACTAACATTTTTATAAGGCCTTTAGTCATATACTATCCTCAACGAATCATAATATCCTGATATTGTGATCAGGACCCTTGGAACTGAGGTAGTTTCCGTTAAATATCACTGACAGGACTTAAGTGACTAGCTGATGACAGGAACTGAGGTGAAAGGCATGCAGCATCGTCCTACGTTTTGGATGCTTTTTGAACAACCAGAAATTCTTGTGGTGAGATGGGAAAAGTGGGATCCGGCTTGCTGTTGACTCTTTAAGGTCTAGTCTTGGAGGAAATTATGCTGGATCTGAAACAAATCAAGTGATAAGATGCAGTGGGGAGCCAGTCATGGCCTTCAATAAGAGGGATTTATGAAGTGTGCATGAATGATGCTCATCCATTGTAACACAGTTGTCTTCTAGTGAGCGAAGTTAGTGGAACAAGTGGACTGTGATCACTTGATCAGTTGAGGGAGTCCTAGCTCTCTGGGGGACAGTGAGGTGTAAGTTGTGTTGGCGATGGTTCCACTAAGTGTTGTGAATGTCACTGCAAACAAACATAGGATTCAGGTGCACTGAGGCAAGACCATGCCCTCCACATGGAATATGCCATTGAAGAGGATGATCCCTGGACTTGTCAGCTGAAGACAGTGAACAGATGGTGATTGAGACTCATTCCCACATTGAGAAAGACCTCAGACCTCGCAGTACTGGGCACCATACCTTAATTAAAATCATTGCGGTTTTAGACCATAAGATATAGGAGTGGAAGCAAGACCATTCGGCCCATCGAGTCCACTCCACTTTGAACTTCTTTGACTCAAGCTCATTTGAGGAACAGAATATCATTGTTTCTTGCAGGTCATTAATATGCTGTGTGGGAAGGCTGGGTCATTCAAACAATCTCAGCTGGATGGGGCCTCACACCCCAGGACCATGGGATTCTTTTCCATTGCAGGTATCCCCCAGGTGCAGGGCATGACTTATTGCAGCCTTGTGACCATTGAGATGTGGAATAAATGACCAGTGAAATTCATCAACTGGAGGAGCCTCCACTGCCTTAAAATCAAGCTGGTATGCAGTGAGAATAAGGCCATAATACACGAGTATACTCACTCTTCACATAACACTACTGCAGGACCCAACTTGCTATTCCATGCTTCTTTGTTCAAGAGTGGAAAAGGCAAACATTGCCAGAGTCAGATTTGTTCTCACCTCATATTCCACAATTTAATAGAAATTTAGACGAGTATTTTTTTGACATGCAGCAGATTGCAATATACTGCAACTCGGAATGACTATTTAGCAACCTTAAAATAAAATCATGTGTCCCATTCATGTGCGAAAAATAAAAATGGTGTGTGCTTCACCTCCCTATTGGAAGGTTCAGAAATTCTGACTGTAAGTGTACCTGGAAAGTGAATTTCATAGCAACACTGTTTGACTTTGAAGTAAAGGGCTCAAAATCAGAGGCTACCTGTTTCTCGGATGTCAGATGATCTCCCAAGGTTTCAGTATGATGGGCAGAAAGGGCATGCTCTGTCCAGCTGGTTAGGATTAGGGTTAGGTTTAGGGTTAGGGTTAGAGTTCCAGCTGGAAGTGACTGTATGTCCCACCATATTGAGAAAGGGTGAAAAGTCCTGAAGGTATGTTCATGCCTGAAACAAATGTCAGCACACAGATAAACAGCAGGTGGACCGGATCATCCTTTCTGAGGCCGTTGCTGCAAGTTTCTTTTGTTTTTTAATCATCTGGTACAAAGCAATGTTCAAAAAACATGGACCCACACTATCTCCCACTGGGCTGTTACCCTCAAGTGAGGGACTATGAAGGTTTGGTCATATGACATTCTGGGCATGTGATATTTGACCATGTGATACTGGACCATATGATATCAGTTTTGAGGAAGAGTCACTGGACACGAAATGTTAACTTTGATTTCTCTTCACAGATGCTGCCATACCAGCTGAGCTTTTCCAGCCACTTCTGTTTTTGTTTCTGATATTTGCAGATGCTTTTGTGTTTTCCTTATGAATGGGTGATCCCTGCACCTCAGCACTATTCCTCATTGGTGTTGTGCCTTGTCTGACAATTTGTAAATACTTGGAAGTCACCCCTCAACAGACAAGAGGAGAAAGCAGGGGAGCCAAAAGAGTGCATGTTAGTTGATCATTTTGAGTTGCAGTGTGACACAATGATGCCGAGATGGGGTTACCAACTTGCGAGCCCCCCAATTTCTAACTGTCTGGACTCTTCTAACTTCAGGTCAGAGTGAGGTGGGATGAAAGCAGAAAGAGAGGGGTGGAAAACACATGCAGTCATTGTTTTCTGCCAATCCTTGAGCTCCCCATCTGCACCAATTAATGTCATGGGTGGAAACTTGTTGTGGAAACATGTTGGGCATCTGGTGAGTGATTATTGCTGGCTTTACCTCAGGAAGGCCCAGAGGACACCCTGCCTGCAACAGTAGTAGACTCATCAAGTTTAAGGGCATTTAAATGGTCATTGGATAAACATATGGATGAAAGTGGAATAGTGTAGGATAGATAGGCTTCAGCTTGGCTCCACAGGTCAGCGCAACATCGAGGGCCGATGGGCTTGCAATATTCTATGCTCTATGTTCTAGAACCATATTTCAACCAGTTAGTTCCAAGGCCTTCCCCTGGAATGACGAATTGGGTCATGGAGGGGGGAGCAGGTGGGGGTGGCACCAGTGCCACCTGGTGAGAGCTGCCAGTAAATTGGAGGTGCTGCTGATGCCAGGAAGGGAGAGGTTGCAGCAGGAAGGACAACTGTGAAATCCCAGGGTTATAGAGGATCCAGGCCAAGTTGGGTAATGTGGTTAGGGGTGTGCATGGAGAGATGGGGCCATGATGAAACGACAGGGGGAGGTTATTAGTGAGTCCCATCCTTCCTGTTTTCCTGTCTCTCAGTTAGATGCTGGTTGTCGTGACATCATCAAGATGACAACTGTCCCACACAGTTTCACCTGTTGTACATGATGTTGTACAAGTAACAGTACTTTAGAACCTCCAAATAAATTCAGTGACACACATATAACCCAAGTGACACTGCAAGCTTTTAGCTGAATAATTTGCACAAGTGAAAATAGTTACATCCTAGGTATCCTGGATCGCTCCATTAGAGGTGTCTGTTCTTGTTGCCCAGTACATTACCAATGAACAAGCATGGATACATAGATACATGGAGTCACAGTATCATACAGCACAGAAACAGATCTTTCGGTCCAACCAGTCCCATGCTAAACATAATGCCAAACTAAACTCATCCCACTTGGCTGCTCCTTGCCCATATCCCGATAAACCTTTCCTATCATGTACTTATCCAAATATCTTACGTGGTGGATAATATTTATGTTCAGTGATTGCATTGTTCAATCAATGCAATATAATCTTCCTTTTCAATGCAGAAAAACGAGGACATTAAACCTCAAAAAGCAATTCACAAGGCGATGGGAATTGTAACTTATTTCTCTGTTCCCCGCAGGCATTCTTGTTAGCAAACTGAGGGTGATTTTCAATTTGGGTGATGGTATAAAATAGGCAATATTGAACCAGCTACTCATTGCATACTAGTTCTGAATATCTTTTCCAATGACAGGCGGTTATCCAAAAAAAACATTAGAACTCTTTTCCATAACACACTTTGCTTTGTTTACTTGTAGGGTTAAACATTCTGTAACAAAGTCTTTGACTGAAAAACAAAATGACATCTTGAAGAGACATTTTCAGCACTGGTGGACAGCCATCCTGTAAAGCCATCAATATGCATTTATATGAAGCTGCAGCTTTCACATCCTCATTAATATGATTATTTTAAATGCATTAATGTTTTGAAAAGAAAATCAAGCAGTTTGTGCACTCCAGATGCATCTTGACTAATATATTTGTTCATAACATTTCATTATTGTATAACAGATGATATAATTTTCACTCTGTATCATTGTGATTAGTTCTTTTTTGTAGTTTTCTGATTAATTAAATCTGTTTTTGCCTAATCAGCATGCTAACTGTTAAATAGAATTGCATTTGCAAAAAAAAATTAGTCTCAGGAGATGAATTAAATTGATTACATTGGAATGAATAAAATAATAAGTTGCAAATCTCTAATCAGTGTAACCTTCTTCTTTGTCACAGTCTAATGAATTTTATAAATAACAGGAAGGATTTTGTTACATATTCTACTGTCTTAAGGATTGCAAAAATACTGGTGAAACAAATCATCTTATCATGAATTTTTTTTTGCTAAGCAAAGTTTATTAGAGCCTTTAGACTGTTTAACTTTTGAACAACCTTTTTAGACATGAATTTAAAGATTAATTTAAGTCCCAAAGATCTTTCTTAGTGGCTTTACTGTTGAATTAAAATGCAAAACCGTGTGCTGCAAAACAATGCAATAAATGAGATTTTGGAAATAGCTTGAGATTCTTTGTTACAGTTGCATGGTGATTGTTATTCCTGATCAACTCGTATGGCATTGAGCCATCTAATTTTCCAATGGGAAGCTGAAAAATTGATCTAGACTGAGGCAGGACAACATTGATTTACCACATTTGTTGCCTACAGTGACATGGCGTCTAAGCTTTGTAGCCTTCCTTCATCCTTCAAATGTAATTAGAAAAAAATGGTCATTTTGTATTTTTGGGATAGTACAAGGTGCTACAGCTCAGGTTTTCTTCAAACTCTTGAATTTATACAAAAAACCCTGGGGGCCAGAAATTATTGTCGCCTGCACCAGGAATGTTGGGATGTACCTACCTGGTGCTCACAGTTGTGACCTTGCCAATGTATCTCGAATCAGCAGTTGATTCTTGCATTTACATGACTTTGACGTAAATCAGTGGGGAGGACCTTGTGTGTGGGAATCCTGTCAGGACATTGTCTCATTTAGGTGGTGTAGAGTGCCGTGAATGTGCCCCAATGAAATAAGTTTATTCTTGCCCATCAGCTTTCTTCAGAAAGAAGCTAAGATAATCAATACTTTCTTAAAATGGGTCTGTGGCGTCCAAGTCATGCCACCGAACCATCGACTGTATGGCTGGTAGCCAGATTTGATCCCAATGGACCAATTAATTTTGTACTTAGCAGTTCACAGCCACAGGAAATTCCCAGCCCATTGTGGCTGAACTTACTTGAACAGGAATAAACTATAAACCTGGTGAAAGTTTTCCAAAACATTCTTTCTGTCACCATATGCCCGAAATTTTCCATTATTGGATTAGTACCGTGTGACTGATTTCATAGCAATGCATTCTCACAGCAGCGTTCCTGCCATATCTGAGTCGACATTGTGGTGCTGGAAAAGCATAGCAGGTCATCATTCCTGATGAAGTGCTTATGCCTGAAATGCCAATTTTCCTCCTCCTTGGCTGTTGCCTGACCTGCTGTGCTTTTCCAGCACCACACTGTCGACTCTGATTTCCAGCATCTGCAGTCTTCACTTTCTCCTGCCATTTCTAATTTTGATTGACATCTCCAAGTAGATATAGACTCTTTGAAGTGGAACTATGAATTCTAATGCTTGTTATCAAAATGGATTATGTACTTGACTGGATGTTTGTTACTATAAACATTATGTGTTTAAAGGAATGTAAATATACTGAATGGCTTTTTGTGCATGAGTCTTTTAATACAGTTAATTCTTCAATAGGTGAATTTTAGGCATAGATTAGAGTGAAAAGTGGGGACATGGGTTAGCATGAATTGTCAGAAAATTGACATGGAGCAAGAAAAGGACTGGGACACAGGTTGACCTGGAGGATGTGAAGAGTTATGGGGTGGATACAGGGTATGAGGTGGTATTGGTTAGCATGGATGGAACATGGGAGCATGTAGCCAAACAAGGGGCGGGGGAGGAGGTTATTCTATGTTTTATTAATAGAATAGAATAATAAAATCCCTACAGTGTGGAAATAGGCCCTTCAGGCCAATAAGTCCACACCGATCCTCCGAAGAGTAACCCACCCAGACTCATTCCTCTATATTTACCCCTGACCTACACATCCCTGGATACTATGGACAATTTAGCATGGCCAATTCACCTAAGCTGCACATCTTTGGATTGTGGGAGGAAACTGGAGCACCCTGAGGAAACCAACGCAGGCACAGGGAGAATGTGCAAACTCCACACAGACAGTCGCCTTAGGGTAGAATCAAACATGGGTCCCTGAAGCTGTGAGGTAGCAGTGCTAACCACTGAGCCATAGTACCAGAGACCCAAGATAGGCCTGCTGTCAGCCTGCTTACTCACTTGACATTCACCTCAACAGTTCTGGAATCACTTAGCCTAAATTCTAACAGAGAATTCCACCATACTGGGCTGAAAATATGATGTCTCAGCAGCCATTTTTAAAAGTGTGTTTGCAGAGCACAGAATTCTCTTGCAACCAACTCACAGGCAAAATTCCAGGGTGGAGGATCTCCCTTTCCATATTCTGTTACAAGTCATATGACAGTGCATTCCCATTGGTAAGGACGATAGCGTGTTAAATGCCAGTGAAAAAGAAGGGAAATTCTCAGATTGATGTTGGCACGGGATGCAGTTTAGGGGCCAGAGGATAGTGGATAGAAGTATGACTAGAGGCAATAATCTTGAGACCGTTTCCATCTTACATTCTAACCTCCCTCCAGCTGGGAAAGTTTCCTTGGCTCTTGCTTGGTCTATATATTTTAGTAGCTGTATTCAATTTTAATCATTTTGCATATTTTTGATGTATTCTGATTTATTCACATTGTTCAGCCTGTTTCTGACGTGGCCTACTGAACTGTATGGAGGTTATGTTAGAAAGTTTTGTTTTGGTGAAATCAATTAATGAGCACTTCATTCTCACAGCAGATTTTAAACATGTTTACACACAATTATATTTAATGGATTGATCACAATCATGGAAAGTTGCATAGGTATAGGTTTGCCTTTTCTGTTTGGATTCCTCTTAAACTGTAAATTACAGGAAATGAGACCTCTGTCAGATGAGTCTTATTTTCCCATCATTAATCTATGGTAATCTCCAGCATGGAACCAGTATTTGTTCACACACTTATAGTCTAATAATCCTACTTTAATATCAGCCAAGAGATCATTAATCATGTTCAGCACATAAATCACACATGTTGGGATGGTTACTTCAAATAGTTTACAAATGCTTTATTCTTAATTGGGTGCTTGGAGTAATTGAAATTAACACAAGGAATGTAATATTGGACAGATTATTTTAGGATTAAGTAATAGTGTAAAATTAACTGTTATTACATTAACTAAAGAAAATATTTAATTTGACTAACTGGGAACATCTGATTTAAAATTTAACAGAGAGTTAGACAAAAAAGTACTGAAGATGGTTAAAATATTGACCATTTATTAAGACCTCTATATAACTGATCACTGAGCCAGTTAAATGAAAATATTTTTATCTATATCTGTGTGTGTGTGTATGTGTGTGTAAAACAAGCTTAATGTTAAGTTGTACATAAAATTGTTGTACACTTGATCTTAATTTCTTTCCCTCTTCCATCATTTTGATCATTGAGCATGCAAGCATCCATCATCATCAATGAAAAGAGACAATAGCTGGTAATCTGACAGTTATGAAACATTTAAAATATGTAAAGTTTCACCTTCCATGACAAATACAGAAAGCCCTATAGAGGAGCTTTCTGCAATCGCTACTCATTGCAGATCTATTTTGGAAAGCTACAGGACCTCAATGTGCAAATTACATTACAGCTATATTCCAGTGCTGCAGAAAGAAACAATTTCGATTGCATCTATGTGCCATTTTTTTCTGTCTCCGTTCTTAGCCAGTCCTGTTTTGAACTTCAGGTTACTAATTTTGGTGCATATGTTCCAATTGGCAACTCAAAATAAGGGATGAGCATGTAATCATGAAAACAGAGGTAATAAATCACTGGGAAAATAATAGTTTGTCTCTGGCCATCTCTGCCTGTATCTCAGGAGCAATTGCTTTAAAGGTGCCTAGATATAGGCTGTCTCGCAGGTTGAGATAGCAACTCCCCTTGTTCAACTTGATGCATTCTAAATCTATGTCACAATTATTAGGTCAGAGGAAACAGAACAAATAAATTGTGCTGATGAAATGAATGGACTGTGTTTGCTGGAACCATTTCAGATGTTTTTGACATGGATTTTTGAGTTATTATTTGCTGAAATGTTGATCTAGTGATTAAAGCAAACAGAAAAGGAACCTTAAACAGTCATAAAAAAATGCAGCCTGATAACATAACATATGGTTTTTTTTCTAACAGCAATTCCTGGCAGTCATCATTTTATAAGCAATATCTTATTTTCTAATAAGTCCATTATGTTCAGTGAAACCATTCTTGCAAGAAAATGGTGACTATATGTTAGTTTGAGTACTTGCTGATTTTTTAATTGTTTTTATTTTATTCTTTTTATCAATTTTAGTTGGAGTTGTGAACTTGGAACTGAGAGCTAAAGATAACTTTTGGACTGATTGTAACAGCTTGTATTAAAAAGAAAACAGACTAAAACAAAGACTTTTGTTTATTCATGAGGCCAAGCCTGGAAGTTAATCATAGGTTGGTATTTAATCAAAAAGGTTCTGTAGATGTTTTATTATCGGGAAAGAGCATTATGTTTAAACAGAGAGCAGAAGTTGGCTATTAAGGAGAACAATTCCTGGGAATTGGTTCCAGCAAGTCTGGAAAAAAATCTTACACTTCAGCAGATGGTAGATGTTGAATGATAACTAGGACCTTGTAGAGGAGCAGGTCACTCTGTCATGGAGTGCTAAGAACATGAATTGGGTTTTGGACATATTTTCTATGAGCAGGACTGTGGCTGTTGATTCTACAGATTAAAATTTGAATGTTCCCTGCCTAACCTCTCATTAGCAGCTCTTAGAAGCTCAGAGAATAGGAAACTATGTGATAAGTATTACTGCCTTTATCTGAGTAAAATGTAAAAGGACCTTGATCAACATCTTCAGATAATCAATCAAGAACCATCATTCATGCCTATGGAACAACCCATTGCAAAAACTAATCTGTCTGTTTTGTTATTTTCTTTTATTTATTCATTAGCTGTGTTTGTCAGACTTTTATGCGAATGGGATGAAAACAACATTTTTGGGTTTACAAACAGACCAAGTAGATTTCTTTGTTGTTTAATTTTCCTCTGATAAAGTTATTTTACTGCCAATAAATTGCTAAGTCTTCTGTTGAAGATACAAAGCAACGTCACGAATTGATACTTCAAAGTCTAGGATTGGTTATTTAAAAGTCTGGTCAGGAACCACTGGGATCAATGAAGGTCTTTGAAGGTTTTAATTTTACTGTGTTGTGAATACAGAGGGAGAAAGGCTGATTGGGTTTGGCTGTCTCCCATGTCGCAAGAATCTAGATTATACCATAATCAAATAGTTGTACTCCAGATATATGATTGCTGTATTTATCCGATTTAAAATAAGGAAACATTAAAAAATTATGTTGTGGAAACATTCCTTCATATTTCAAGAAAATTGCTTCTGGATAACTGTCACTAAGGGGAGACATTTTAGTGAAGAAAGTGTTAACATGAAAATGTGATGAATGACAGTGTAAAATCTTCATAAGAGAGCCATGTTTTTGAATGGATACCATCATAAGCTACAGATGCGATGTGCAGTCAAACTATGACCATCTGATATTGAGCTCTGAGTCTTTTAGATGGTGTACAGTGTGACGGGGAGTGATGAATTGCTTGTTACTTTAAGCATATTTACTAAGAGAGTTTGCAATGGTCTTCATCCTGGCCACATCATGTTGTGCCTCAACAGAGATATAGCTGTTAATACTTGTGGCAGCTGCAGGACTCTGTAAAGTGCAGATGTAACAGGAGAAAAAATGTAACAACTGGGGGAGGAAACAACTATAAAAGGAAGAGAAGGAGCTGAGGATATGAATGCATTGAGAGAGAAATCTCTATGGCACTGGGTCTAGTCGTCTCAAGACTTTCAATGAGAAATGAATAATATAAAGGAGGTTAGATTCAAAGGAACAAAAGTCAGAAACTCAGTCTTCTTAGTGTCTATTATGAATCCCATTTTGATAACAAAAATTACATCTGCACTGTGCTTATATACTTCTGACATGACCTGTTCCAAACACCATCTTGGTGAGGGCATTAATGCAGGTGTTAAGGAGTCAGTCAGACAAAAATGAATATCAGGTAGATTGTGACACCTGTCAGCATTTCATACCAATTTGCCTCCAGCACTGTCATTTCTGACCTCACTACTCATATCCTTGGCCTCACTTAAACACTCACAACTGAATATATCTCCAAAAGCAGGAAGGAGATTCTCCATCAGCCATTCTCATATGAGTTGCTGATTCATTGCCACTGGCTGTATAAGATTTGAAGAAGTACTTGGTGGCTTGCAGAATTGATTGACGTTGATGAAGGTGAAAGAATTGTGCTAGATAAAGATTGTTGGTAGACATGTGAAGACAGGAGGTAAGTGGCATGTGGTAGGCAGTAAGATGAACTCACTAACCTTGACTTCTCGTGAGGCAATTGCACTTCCTCAGTACATCTGACTCCTTTGGTCTAAGTGTGGCCATTGCTGACAAGCCTCATTTTCTTCTCAGTGTATTTCTGGAAGGTCTCCTGGCCCCTGGGGATTTCTTCTTTCCTGTCCAATACCAACACCAAGGTCTTCAGTGCTGCACTGTTGAACATTTGTGCATACACTCTGGCTTGTTTCAATTCCCTTTCCTGTCTGAAGTGTCTTCTGTAACTAGTTTCAAATCAGCTGCACCCCGGATTCTCTTTATCATTTTAACCTGAGTCAGTAGGTATGTGGTGCTATCCTCTGACAAACCCTCTACTTTGAGGCATGATTACCATAGGGATGCATTATCACTAACATATAAACAAAGTTTCTGTGCTGTTTCCATCATTATGAATAGGCACAGGTTAATCATGGGTCATTATCACGGCACTTAATTCACATTTTCACTCCGGAGAGTTCTTAGAGAGGATTAATCTGAAGAAGTTATGGAAATAGGAATAAATGAGTCCATGGAATTATTTAAATTTGGGGATAAGACTTTAGGGCATTGGAAGTCAGTGTAGCTTAGGGACATGGTTGGAGATGAACCGCAAGTTTGTGGAGAAAGTATGTTTAATTCCACTTTGAGTTTGAAACCAGTGTCTTCAGCTCTGCACAAGAACAGATTGATACCAGACAGGAAATGAAAGAGCACTACCATCCTTTGCCAAGTCTGCAAGAATAGTGAAACAATCTATCTATGTCTTCAGGAAAGGCAAGGTAGAGTTTGTTCAATTGTATGTGACTATTAACTACTCTGTCAGTATTTTCTCTGAAGCATGTATAAATACCTACAACTATACCACAACCGTGTTTAGAATATGTATTGCAACCACATTAACCTGCAAGCCAGCATATGTTCTTCAGGACAAATAGATCTCTTCATGTTTTGTAGATTTTTCAAAGTACACATTACATATATTTTAAAAATTACTCGTCATGATCATGACAGAATGGAAGTCTTCACCTATTAACAGCTCTGTTGAAGTAGCAGACATAGAAACTTCATGTGAATGTTAAATGTTTACCTGCAATTATTCTGACCATTAGAATTTGACAAAACATCCAAAAATAGTGGCATCTAAACTAATGAAGGTATTGAATATACTTTGGGAATGATATGTATAAATAACAATTTCTCCTTGAATACAGTACAAAATATCAGTGCAAATTTTAAAAATATGAAATCACAGTGGGATGATTTCCTCCAAATTCTGACATTCTGAATCTAGTGAATCATCAGTGTAGAAAATAAATACAGAGGTCAATGTTCTGATTCATGACACTCCCAATTTTCCAGTCATTGAGTTTAATCACTGGGTCACGATGGTAAAATGATTCTCATGGATATGTGTATATTTTCCAGACCTTGGGCATGAAGCACTATAATTTTTTTGGCAATTACTTTTTGTTTTAGTCTTTACTTCACAGAGGGAATTGTTACATGAAGTGGCAATTATTCATGAACCTCGACCTTTCGGACCATAATCATCCATGTTGCATTGGCAGAGTGCCCCAAGAGGAAGGTAATTATTATAGGCTGCCTGAAAGATAATTTGCAATGGGTTGCTTAATTTACCTTGTTGTTTCCAGTTTCAGATCTGAAACTTTTTTTAAAAAATTCAAAATACACAGACTTTCTTAGACAGTCTGACTGAATCAGCACTTATTACATTGGATTATTCTCAGTTTGCTAGATATATAAAAGAGATTATTCTCCCATTCAAATATGAACCATACGAATCAAAATAAAATGCCTTCTAGAGATAATTATAGTGAATTAACTTGTTCAGGCATATCATGAGACACCTCTGGGACAGGTGGGACCTGAACCCAGATCCTTTGGCTCAGAGGTAGAGGGATAATTGCTGCAGTACAAGACCCTCTCAACTATGTAGAGTCAGTTATCATCACACATGGTTGATATTTTGTTGCAAAACAGATAAATGTCTCCTTGTCCCATGGTGAGTATTAGTTTGAGTTTGTCTCCTGTTTCATTTTGTGTTTAATGATTTCTAGTAGATAATATTAACATTAGAATCATAAATTATGTTTTGACTTAGATGATTTGCTAAGCAGACTAATAATTACAAATAAATCACAAGAATCAGGTGACATAAGTTGGAGCTGTTAAGTTGAAGAGCCAACAATACATTTTGTAAACTGAATTGCCTGAAATCGTAGAGTAGAATTGCAGAGAAGCTTCTGTGGCTCACGACCTCTGAGTTGGAAGCTCCACGTTCAAATCACGTGCCAAGACTTAATAGCCAAGGAATGTGAATTCATTACTTGTGTAAAGAAGTTGACTATCAACATGTAATTCCTTCCAATAAATGTCAATGGTGTATGGTAAAAGCAGGAGAGTTTCATAGGCAGCTATATAATGGGTAGAAATTTGAGTTTCTGCCAACATTACCTCTAGTATACAACTTGCATGTAACTTAGATCCTTCGGCTCAGAGATAGGGGCCTCTATGAAGGAATTCACCAATTCATCCTAGTGCTTTGTTTTTTTCTCTTCCCCGCAGGTTTGGAATCTATTTCTCTTTGGTGTCTATCCAATGCCTTTTGGAAAATTATTATTGAAATATCTGTTTTCGCCAGGAGTGGATGGCTAATCATAGCAACTTGATGTATACTTTTCTTTCCACATGTTTCTTCAGGTTCTTTTATCAATTATTTTAAAATTGCATCTTTTGGCTAGTCATTCTTCTGCTTCCGAAAACAATTGCTTAAATTTTAGTCTGTCAAAATCCTCCATAATTTTGATTCTAGCCTTTGAATCTCTTAGCCTTTTCTGCTGTAAGGAAAACCATGCATTTGCATGGGATTGAAAGGATGGTGTTTGGATGGGTCTTTGCATCGCTTCCTGGATGAGCAACTATTCTTTAGATTAGCTCTTTAGATTAGCAACTATTCTTCAAATGTGTATAAGATGAATCCTAATTGTTGCCCATCACGAGCAATCTGGTAGCTTTGCTATGATTATTTTATTTCATTTAGAGAAGCATGGGGCCTGTTTGGTCGAGTGTGGTGGAGTAAAGCCATTGGATAGGGTATCGATAAGAGACTAGAGGAACTTTTCTCTCTTATAGTTTCTTCATTGAGGATGTCATGCCTGTTGAAACATGCAATTTCTCCACTTTAATACCTGGAGGACTTTTAATCACATATATTTTCTTCATGGAGAATCTTCATCCCTTGGAAACAGGCACTTTATTTTTTAGAGTTTCCTTGATCTCTGGACTGGGCAATTTCTTCTTGACTGGCAGAACGGTGGCTCAGTGGTTAGCACTGCTGCCTCACAGCACCAGCAACTAGATTTGATTCCAACCTCTGGTGACTGTGCAAACTCCACACAGACATTCTCCCAGTGTCTGCGTGGGTTTCCTGCAAGTGCTCCGGTTTCCTCCCACAGTCCAAAAATGTGCAGGTCAGGTGAATTGGCCATGTTAAATTGCCCATAGTATTAGGTGCATTAGTCAGAGAGAAATGGGTCTGGGTGGGTTACTCTTTGGAGGGTCATTGTGGACTTGTTGGGCCGAAGTGCCTGTTTCCACACTGTGGGAAGACTCGTGTGTTCTGAATTGCTTGGCCTATCTCAGTGGTGTTGTATGGAGTTATATACAAGACCTCTTTAATCTGTGTGAGCAGATTTTGATTCTTTATCTGCCAGTAAACCTGAGCTAAGGTGTGTAGGCTCTTTGCTTCAACTTATTGCTTAGCCTGAACACTCATTTGCTCAGTGTTTGTAGTATTAACAAAAGCAAAATATTTCCTTTCTCAATTGTATTATTTGATGGTTGGTTCTTGCTTAGCATGATCTTTGCCACTGGTACTGATGATTCTTCCAGGAAAGATAAAGTTAAAAATCACACAATACCAGATTATAGTCCAACAGGTTTATTTGGAAGCACTAGCTTTTAAAGTGCTGCTCCTTCATCAGATGAAGGAGCAGCACTTTGAAAGCTAGTGCTTCCAAATAAACATGTTGAACTATAACCTGCTGTTGTGTGATTTTTAACTTTGTCCATCCCAGTCCAACACTGGCACCTCCAAATCATGGAAAAATGCAAAAATGAAATGTTGCACTTGAACTTGTCACATTTCAGCCCCTGACATCATCGTTATATTGACATCACTGTTGTTCACCAAGCTATGCAGAATTCTGTGATATCTCAATCAAAAATGTATCATCAAGATCATGAGTGGTAGGCTATCTGATTGCTCATAACTTCTTACAAACCTTGCTGACTCTCGTAATTTGAAACCTCTTCAGGGGTTGATAGAAATGGAAAACATTTGTGCTTATCAAGTATAGTCACAGGGTTCCACCTTGCTGACAGAATAAAACAAAGTTACAAAGACCACATAACTAATCTGGATTAATTTTATTTTCTATTTGGGTCCTGCCATAAATTGGCAGAGCCCTATGATGTTATCTCTCGGTTGACCCATAAATGGACTTTCCATGACTGAATGCTCCTTGACCATTTGTTCCATGCTTGACTCGTGGTTTCATGACTTTAAATAATTTGACTTCTTCCACCATTTTAAGATAGTGAGAATTTTTGATTCTGAAATATATGCGCAATCCCTCAATCTGACACCCCTTTTGATACAGAGCTGCTTTTAGCATACCATCAACCTTAAGTATTATATTTCCTGGAATAAGCAGTTGCACTGCTGTAGTCTGTAAACAGTGATTTTTCAACCATAAGACACTATAGAATAGTGACACTCGCTTTTATATAATTCTTAAAATTAGTGAGATGCCCTTTAACACAAATAACCTCTTGCCAATATGTTGGATCTGAGTGATTTATTTCCCCCAGGGATACTTTGGCTTTTCTTCTATGCTACATTGTTCTCGCTCATGAAATCACTTGCGTGAGCAACTGTTTGACTTGTAGCTTTGTGACTGTTTGATTGTAGCATATTTCCTGAAAGTTACGTGCTCTCTTGCAGATAAAACATTACAGTTTAAAAGCTGGAAAGTGTTTGTGTTTATGAAATTTCCTTGCTCTGCATCATTGATAGTGTCTATTCTATTTGTTATGCTGGTTTCTTGTCTGTGTTTTAGGGTTTTGGGCTTTGAATGGACTTTGCTGATCTCCTGTAATAAGGTTGATCTGCTCTTAGGATTAATCTCTGTTGCTTTGCGCTTTTGCTTCACTCATCTGAATAGGCTTTTCTGGAGTCAGGTTTTCTTTCGACTGTAGTTAGTCTGACAAAGACTCATTAACAATTCCAACAGCAATTCCACCTCTTATGAGTTCTGATTCTAAATCATGATATAAATTTCCAACAACCTGTAGAGGTCTTTATTGACATTATCTCTGGATTTCTCCCTGATACTTGAAATCTTGATCTTTCAAGAATTTTTGCCATTGAAGCCAAAGTTCTTAAGAAAGAGAGACATATATTTCTTAAGGTATAAGTGATCAAAGGAAGAAAACAAACCACAGTGTTGCTCAAGATCACCAAAACTGGATTCTCATCTCTGCAGCTTGATTTTATTTTACTGTAGGGCCAGATGAAATGCAAGCATGGACCATAAAGGTATGTTTCACACTGTTGAATTCAGATTGATATCATCGACTTTAAAGTTTGTCATGGCAGTGGTTAGCTCATAATTATCGATAGGGTTTTGTTCGTGTTAACTTTAATTATTTGTGAGCTGTTGAACAGTGAAAATGGGGTGCATTGATTGAGGTAGGTAGCAATTGATCCTGTTTATGACTTAATATGAATTTCTTTATCCTGCAGAATCTATCTTCCTTTCTCCTGTGGTCAGAGATAAGGCAGATCAGTATAGTGCTTGCTTAATGTGTGTGACTGGGTTTATCGCCAGTGAAATTGATGTTGTTTTTACTTTGGTATTTGCTGTTTGTTTGAGTTGTACACTGTTTCTTCTTTTGGGAAAACAACATCCTCTACATTGGGGAGACAGGTCGCCTACTTGCGGAACGTTTCAGAGAACACCTCTGGGACACCCGCACCAACCAACCCAACCGCCCCGTGGCAGAACACTTTAACTCCCCGTCCCACTCTGCCAAGGACATGCAGGTCCTTGGCCTCCTCCATAGCCAGACCATAGCAACACGACGCCTGGAGGAAGAGTGCCTCATCTTCTGCCTAGGAACCCTCCAACCACAAGGGATGAATGCAGATTTCTCCAGCTTCCTCATTTCCCCTCCTCCCACCTTATCTCAGTCCCAACCCTCGGACTCAGCACAGCCTTCTTGACCTGCAATCTTCTTCCCGACCTCTCCGCCCCCACCCCCTATCCGGCCTATCACCCTCACCTTAACCTCCTTCCACCTATCGCATTCCCAACGCCCCTCCCCCAGATCCCTCCTCCCTACCTTTTATCTTAGCCTGCTGGGCACACTTTCCCTATTCCTGAAGAAGGGCTTATGCCTGAAGCATCGATTCTCCTGCTCTTTGGATGCTGCCTGACCTGCTGCGTTTTGCCAGCAACCCATTTTTCGGCTTCTTTTCTTGCTTGAGTAACATGATGTTTTTAAGCAAGTGTATTACATAATCTACTGTTGGTATGTAAAGTAAGTTTTTTTTCAGCTGTACTCATGAATGTACTTTGAATTTCCCATTTTTACTGCTGATCTATAGCAATAATATTTTTTCGCACACAGTTGAGCTCTTTGATACATTTGTTAATTGTATACAATATAAAAGCAGTCTTTTATATTGGGAAGTAGTTTATTTGAAGCATAGTAACAGGAGTATGCCATTCAGTTCCTTGAGCTTTTTCTGCGTGTTTGGTTTGCTACAGTTTTACAAATTGGGAGTGCAAAGTTTCTAAAGCAATGGATCTTAGTCAATGGACTGAAGAGTGGCAAATGGAATTTAGTTTGGATAAATGTGAGGTATTACATTTTGGTAATGCAAACAAGGACTACACTTACACAATTAATGGTAGGGTCCTGGGTGGTGTTGTAGAACACAGAGTCCTAGGATTCTGGTACATAATTCTTTGAATAGACAGGGTGGTTACGAAGGTGTTTAGCATGCTTGCCTTCATTGCTCAGACCTTTGCGTATAGAATCATAGACCTTTGAGTATTGGAGTTGGGACATCATGTTGAGGTTGTACAGGACATTGGTGAGGCCTCTTCTGAAGTTCTGTGTGTAGTTCTGGTTGCCCTCTTGTAGGAAAGATATTACTAAACTGGACAGGGTTCAGAAAAAAACTTTACCAGGATGTTGCCAAGAATGGAGGTTTAGAAATATAAAATAGACTGGAAAGACTGGGACATTTTTCATTGGAGCATAGGAGGTTGATGGGTAACTTATAGTGGTTCATAAAATCATGAGGGACATAGAAAAGGTGAATGACAGGGTCTTTTCTCCAGGATGGGGGAGTTCAAAATTAGGGGGCATATGTTTGAGGTGAGAGGAGAAGGTTTTAAAAGGGACATGAGGGGCAACTTTTTTACAAGGAGAGTGGTGCGTCTGTGGAATGAACTGCTAAAGACTTTAATGGATGCAGGTACAGTTACAACATTTAAAAGTCATTTGGATATGTTTCTAAGATTTGAAATGGTATGAGCCAAGTACAGGCAGGTGGGACTACTTTAGTTTGGGAAACTGGTCTGCATGGACTATTTGGACCGAAGGATCTGTTTCCATGCTGTATGACTCTGACTCCATGACTTTGGTCATTCAGTTATAAGCTGAGCTATCAAGTTAATATTATTTTATCATTTCCAGGTATAATATTAAAAACTTCTCTTTAATTTATGTAGTTATTCAAAATATAATTTATATAGTAACAAAATACTTTTTTTTTACATTAAGAGGTGAAATCACTTACCACTACAACTGTAGTTATCTTCCACTGTCCCCAGGCTGTTTGAAGTGCAATGTAATATTGACCCTGTCGTCAGTTGCTGTATATATACTGGTTGAAAAATAAAGTTAGATGGTGTGAAATTATTTACCTTGGAGAAGGGAAATTGAGTGCAGCAAAACATGTTTGTGTTTTTGTTGGAGACAATTGTAAGCAGGATCATAACACTACAGCTTGTAGATGCTAAGTAATATGAGTATATTAGTTTTTCTGAAATCCTGGAGGTCTGATACATTGTAGCTGCTGTTTGAAGCTGTAACTTTGCATGTGGTGACTACAAACCAATTGCAGATGATAATGATTTTCTGTTTAACCAAATAATGATAGACATAAGACACATTAAACTAATAACCTGTGACTCTGGTGGTCTTACCTTTTTAATATATGGCTAAGGATAGAGGGGAAAGATTTTAAAAAGGACCCAAGGGGTAACTATTTCGTGCAGAGGGTGATCGGTTCATGGGAGTAGCTGCCAGAGGAAGTGGCGGAGACAGGTACTACAACATTTAAAAAGGCATCTGGATGGGTATATGAATCAAAAAGATTCAGAGAGATATGGGCCAAATGTAGACAAACGGGTCTAGATAAGATCAGGGCGTCTGGTCAGCATGGACAAGTTTGACTGAAGGGCCTGTTTCCATACTGTATGTTACAGTATAACTCGATGATATTGGAAGAAAGCAGGAACAAGATACTGAGTTGGATGATCAGCCATGGTCATATTGAATGGTGGGCAGGCTCGAAGGGCCAAATGGCCTACTCCTGTTCCTATATTCTGTGCTTTGATGTTTATTTGTTCTGACAATAAAATAATTGTTAAAAAGCTTTTAGGATTTCATCAAAAGTATCTGTTACTTCTATGACACCTTGAAAGGCTTTAATATCATTAGCTATACTTCCAATTGTATGGAAAGTTGAACTTAATGGTTGAGCATTTGATTTAGTACCTAGATTGGAAATAATTATGGAAATGAAGAATTATTTTCTCCAAATTCTATGTTTTATTTGGCCAATGTCTGCAATTAAATCTTCCTGGCTCTACTATTTTAGCTGAAATAGCTTCCTGGCACTATTACTTTTGCTGAAATAGCATCTTAAATTGATTATTTATTTTCATTCATTCAAAGACTTTTAATTCTGCAATATAGCAATGTCACTAATGTGTGTTGTATTTCGCAACTTTTGCTTGTGTGGTGAAATGTCATTTATGAGTAAAAATTATTCCCATCATTTATGGGTTAAACAGATGATTTCTGTATTTTCTGTTGTTCTCTAAATAAAACCAACTAATCATAGCCTATGGAAATGATTCCATTTCTTTACTGGCTTTACTCGGAATCACAGAGTTATCACGCACAAAGAGGCCACTCGGCCCATTGTGCTTACAGCAGCTCTTCAGGAAATCATTATTACTGCGTGCCAATTTCCTGTGTGGTCCCCATATGCTTGCAGACAGTGAGGTTTGCAGATGCTGAAGATCAGAGTTGAGAATGTGTTGCTGGAAAAGCACAGCAGGTCGGGCAGCATCCGAGGAGCAGGAAAATCAATGTTTCGGGCCGGAGTCCTTCATCAAGAATTCATTCCTGATGAAGGGCTCTGGCCTGAAACATCAATTTCACATATGCTTGCACACTATTCCTGTCCAAGTTAACATTCAATGCCCTTTTGAATGCCTAACTCAAAGTGTCTCCAGCAGTCTTCCAGACAGTGCACTCTGTACCGATCTACTCACTGTGTGAAAAAGATTTTTCTTGCATTGTACTTGCTTCATCCACACATTACTTTAAATTTACACCTTCTCGATCTAAATATCTTAACTATATTAACTATCTGAACTGTCTATCTATCTATCTATCTATCAGAAGAAGAAACACCTAGAGCGTTCAAAACTAGGGTGCATATTTTGTAAGGTGAGATGAGAATGTTTTAAATGAACATGAGGGGCAATGTTTTTACACAGAGAATGGTTTGTATGTGGAATGAACAGCCAGAAGAAGTGGTGGATGCAGGTGTAGTTAGAGATGTACAACACACGAACAGACCTTTTGGTCCAACCAGTCCATGCCTACCAGGTATCCTGAATAAATCTAATCCCATTTGCCAGCATTTGGCCAATATCCCTTATTATGAAGTTGAAGGCATGTACTGTACCTTTAAGAGAGAGTGAATGCTGTTCTGAATTGAGAGATTTAAAAAAAACCTGTGATCTGACTAGATGGTAGATACTGGAAAATTGAAAATATGTCACATTTGTCTGTGAAATGGATTCCTGATATGGTTGCTGTTTTGACAGCAATTTGAATTTAACCAATTAATTTAAATTGTACCCAGGTTACTGAAACTCAATCGAGTTTGAATTTATTGTTTTGCCAATATCGAACCAATGAGCTGATCCGATGTTGGGGATATAAAAATGCAGACATTTTAAAAATTATAGAAAGAACAACTACCATCAAGACAGATACAAAAAATTAGTAAACACTCTATCAAAGGTACCTTTTTCATATGAAACATACTTGCAATAAAAAGAAAGAAGATGACCCAGGGAGATCTTCAGACAAAAGAAAGACTCCAAAGATGACGGTGGCTGTGTGGTTTTGAAATTAAGTTGACTTAACTTTAATAAGTGTCTTATTAGAACAGCATATTGTTATAGAGTTGGAGGCAGATAATAAGCAGTTAAGAGAGAGTGGGGCTTAGAGTTGTGAATAGTTGTTGTTTAACATTCACTTTTAGAGTTAAAGAATAAATTGATAGCATTTTCTTTAAATAGTTGAAATTTGGGAATCCTCTTTCACTCATATTTTAACAGATTATGAGGTGAAGTGAGCTTTTTTTGGGTGTTTGGTTTAATTAACAGAAGTGCTATGTTGTAACACCCTCCAAACCCTTCCTATTCATATACCCATCCAGATGCCTTTTAAATGTTGTAATTGTACCAGCCTCCACCACTTCCTCTGGCAGTCCATTCCATACATGCCCTTTGTGTGAAGTTACAATGTTTAAGTGACATTTGGATACATGAATAGGAAAGGTTTGGAGGGAAGTGCAGGCAAGTAAGACTTGTTTGGTTTGGGAACATGGTCAGCAGGGACTAGTTGGACTGAAGAGTTTGTTTCCTTGCTGTATGACTTTGAGTGAGGATATTTAAAAAAAAAAATGCCAAGGCTCAAAAAGGAGGCTAACCAGACTTAAAAGACAACTGAAATTAGGCAGTGAATGTTATTCTTCACAGTAACTCTCGCATCCCTTGAACAAATCTGAAAAAATAAAGAAAACACCAGAAGACTAAAGCTACAGATTAACATTGTTAGTTATACCTCTTTTTATTATTAGTCCTCAGTTGGTCATTATCAATCCTCATGTAATTTTGTTTTGCAAGTAATAATGTTGTTGTATCTAAGCAACCACATTATTGCTTATCCTATATTGTTTTTTCTTTGAAATAATAAACCTTATGTCACTGCTGTTAAGCACCTTTTACTAACATGGGAACAACAGTGTGGCGGGTTTGTACTTCAATTCCATGTACTCATCTCCAATCCATATCCCCTGATACACCTAATAAAAATAAATCACCTCAATTTTGAAAATTAACCTTTACCCAGTATAGACAGTCTTCTGTGAAAACAGGAAACAGAAATCTAAACTTTCACTTGCTTGTAGTGTTACTAGTTTCTATAATGCTTCATTGAATATAGCATTACAATTTTGTTTTTCTGTCATAATTTTAAGATGGCTTTCTCCAAATTAATCCACATTTCTGTTAAATATCTAGCTTAGACTCCTAATAAATTATTTCAGGCTAATTATAGATGTTTGTTTTAAGATTGTACTTGTACAAACATTGTTTTCCATTAATTTATTTCTAATTATTCGCACATGTGCAATAATATTTGGGAATTAATATTTCTTAGTAATCCCAGACAATATGAAACAGTTTTGCTTGAAAACACTCATCAAGCATTTTAAATTCAGTGATTTCTGAGCAAGTCAAGACTCAGTCATCTTAAAGGTCCATCACAAACCACCTCTCAATCCAAGAGTTGCAATTTATCTCCAATTCTTATGAAATTTTCACAGAACTTTTAAAATTCAATACAAATCCACAAAGATTTATGTAGCGACTTATCAGAAACACATTAAGGTGCTGAAAGGGGATGCATGATATTCATATAAACCGTCAATTATTCTGCCCTCTCATAGCAAGCGACATTGTCTTTACATGATTAAGTTTACTTTAACAAGGCAAAATGTAAACAAGAAATGCATCAACTACATCATTAATAAATGACTATCGTTTTAATTATAAAATAGCCTTGAGCAAAAGATTCAAGCATTAGAATTTGTCTTTTCATAGTTTTATTACCTGGAAAGAGTCCCATCAGACTGATGGATTGAAGTTGCAGCATGAGGTCACAGATAAAGGTCACTTTGGCAATAAAATGTAGTCACATGATTGAGTATTGTCTCATTTGTGAATGTTCAGTCACATTCCATCTATAACAACAGTTGATTACTCTCAGATGTTACATTATTATCATTGTTTTATCAGTCTTGCAGGGCTATAAATCATACCTCCAGACTAACACAGAACACATAAGAGGGTACTTTTCCATTACAGACACTCCTGAAGCAGAATGGTTTACATTGTAGTGTCTGCCTGGTGTGTAGTCATGGTCATTTCCATTCTTCCACACTCACACTCCTGATGAACTCCTTGACTGCAAATCTCCAATATCAGTGTCTCAGTCATAGGCATGAATCCAGAATTCTGAATTGTGTTGCAACTACAGAGGAACCTCGATTATCCAAAAGACACGGGTGGAGAGTATTTTATTTGCCATTCACCAAGATGTACTGATCCAGCACAGGCATGAATTGAGGTCTCATCCACCCAATATTTACATCTTCCCTGAGTAAAACACTGAGACAACCTTACATACATTTGAAGTTGCAATGTACAATTGGTAATCTCATCTTGTGAACATCATAAAAGGATTTTTCATCAATGATTCTTCCTAAACAACCAAGCTTTGTAAGGCATGTCCATTTTCTTGCATGTGTGCTGTAGTAGCCAGCCAGTCACTATGGAAAATTCTTTAATTTTTTGCTTAATTTTGAGTTGTGTGGAACTTTTTTTGGAGGGAATTCTGCTGCAAGGGCTGGTGTATTTTCTCACTGTACCTTATCAAACATGCTTCATTCATTGCCTACCTTAGCCCAATGCTGTCCATCACATTTGATGCTGGCCCCACCTTACAGTGTCATTCCCAGAACACTGTGTCATTCAGTAGATTTCACTGAAAGATTGACAGCCCTAGTGTTCCAATGTGCAGAGCAGGATTAAGCATCACACTCTGTCCAAACTATAAAGGAGGGACCCCGTAGATGGGTTCAAGCAGCAAGACCGCATCTTCTGCAGCCCTACAGGGGCCAGGTACCCTGTATTGGTTTCCATATTTTCTCAACATCAGGTTGGTGAGTTTGGTAAGATTGAAAGCTGAACATTGATGAGACAAGTTGGGCTGTCAACAAGGCAATTAACAAGTTGTAATCCTCCTTAACTGATGACACACTGCCTAGTGAGAATGCGTCACAACACTTGTGCAAAGCATAAGTCATGGAGTGAGATGTTGCTGATATCAAAATTGACTTTGCCAGACTTCTCATTCAATTCTGCCAGACATCGTGCCATACTCCAAGTCACTTAAATACTTATATGATTCTGCCCTACATGTTGTTTCAGATGCTCAACTCTGAAAGGGAAGATTTAACCCCCCCAGATTGGGAAGGTAATAAAAATGTTAACAACTTCTAACAACAATCTAACTCACCTTGACCCCATTTATTGAACTAATTCCCATTTTTTATGCAGGTGGTGTGGGTGAGAAATGATCTTTCAAATGGCAGGTCAATCATAGTCTCTTGAAAAGAGTTGATGTGCCTGCATTTTAACAAGATTTGTATTTCTTTTTGCCATTGTCCGTATTGACTCCTGCGCCTTAAGAAACTCATCAGACAAAACAAGAAAGGTTGGAGCAATGAGGTAATGGTCTTTACAGTTTGAGTTCTGGGGTCGCAGAAATGTTTTCTCTGGGGTCAGACCGCCTCTGATCCTCTCATATCCTCATGTCTCCCTGAATTCCAGACCACTCACCTCCTTTGGTCATTCCTGACCCCTCACACCAGTTTTTACTCAGCAGCCCTGGTGCTTATGACCCAACCACCCATCACCATTGATACTAATGCTGTCGGGCTGTGGCCTTTTCCAGAGCCTTTCTCCAATTGACAGAAAGCCAAGTCAGTCAATCAGTCAATTTTTTTGGCTGAGAAGAAAGAAAGAAAGAAAGATAATCTTGAATGTTGTGGAAATAAAACCCCATAAGACCATAAAATGTACGAGCAGAAGTAGGCTATTCAGCCCATCAAGTCTACTATACCATTAAATGAGATCATGGCTGATCTGAAAATCTTTAACCTCACTTTCCTGCCTTATCACAATAACCCTTGATTCCCTTACTAATTAAAAATCTGTTTACTCAGCCTTGAATATATGATATCAATAAATAATATTGACTCAGCCACACAGCTGGTAAAAAATTCCATAGACTGACTATCCTCTAAGACAAAAAAAGTTCCTCTTTGTTTCTGTCTTAAATGGAGACCCTTTGCTCCAAGATTATGCCCTCTGATCCTAGACTCTCCCACAAGTGAAAGCATCTCTGCATCGATCTTATCAACCACCTAAACAGTCTCCTCTCCTCCTCCATGACTTCCTGACCATATCACTTCCACCCTACTTGTAAAGCATGTGATAAATATTGAGCCCCAAACCTATGTTTGCAAAGCAATTTAGCATTTAACTGAAAAGGTCAAGTGTGAATGGTGAATAATTCAATTTTCAGGCCTCTGACATGGGATTTATTTACATCGGTATCCCTCACGTTAAAGAGCCACCATACTTCCTTATTTCATTTTCCCAACTCCCAAAGCCTCTCACTCACTCATACCGACCAACACACCTTGGCCTGAAGATATAGCTGAAGAGTGCTTTGAATGGGTTCCAAGGTTCCCTAAGATTTCTGTGGAGACCCTTAGGTGAACAGCACTGAAGAAGAGAGTCATCCTTTTCCAGAAGCTGCTCCTGGTCAGCAGTATCTTCCAGCCCTGAAGGCAGCCCTATGAGACCACCTCCGTCTGCTTTCAGACTAAATCCTTCTCTCTGTTTACAGAATGCAAAAGACACACTTCAAAAACAATTCTAATTAATAGCTCATTTCGAGTCCTAGAGTCATAGAGATGTGCAGCATGGAAACAGAGCCAATGGTCCAACTCATCCAGGCCAACCAGATATCCTTAACTTAATCTAGCCCCATTTGCCAGCATTTGGCCTATATCTCTCTAAGCCCTTCCTATTCACGTACCCATCCAGGTGCCTTTTAAATGTCGTAATTGTACCAGACGTCTCCCACTTCCTCTGGCAGCTCATTCCATACACGCACCACCCTCTGCATGAAAAAGTTGCTCCTTAGGTGTCTTTTAAATCTTTCCTTATTCACCTTAAACCCATGCCCTCGAGTTCTGGACTCCCATTGGGGAAAAGACCTTGTCTATTCACCCCATCCACTCCCCTCATGATTTTATAACCTTCTGTAAGTTTACTTCTCAGCCTCCGACACTCCATTTATTTCTGTGCAATAAAATTAAGATGATACATTTTTGAGAGAGGGAGAAAAAACCTGCTTGGAAACATGCAAAATGCATATTGGGTAGGTTGTACTTCTTAAAAATGTGTTTGCTCCAAAGTTGTCCATTCTTTTCGTTTAAAGTTGATGGGTATTGTGAGGCAGCCCTCAGCTAATCCACTAAAGTTATGATACATGCTTTTCTTTCCCTGTATTAGCTGAGGATCTTGTCAAAGAGGATCCTGAAAATGAGTGCCCACTTATGTTTTGCAAGACCAGCAAAAACAGGAATATACATTTCCCATTCCTGGGAAGAGAGCTAAATTCCGTTTAGCTGGGCCCCGCTGCCAATATCGTGAATGTTCGGCATTTGCTGGCATTTCCTGCCTTCTATCGGCTGTACCAGGCAGCAAGCCAATATCTTAAAAACTGAGCAGAGCGAAATTCTATCCCCTTGTTCTTGAATGACATTAAACAGATTGTTTGCTTGGCACTGTTTCACATCAGGCTGAGCAAAACATTTATGTCAAAGGCTTGCAAGCTTCTGCCTCAAGCTAAATTGAATTGTTATAAGGTAATTTACTATTTCCCATTTTGGACTTTCCATTCACTGTATTAATCTCAGATCACTATTCGAATCATAGTTGTGTATGCATTGCTGGGCTTTATTTTCATAGCTACTTCCAACCACAGAGAAATTTGCAAATATCATGCAGTTACTTTTTCAATACAATGCGCATTGAAAGCAAATAAAAACTGTGATCATGAGCTAGTTGGAAAAGTTGGAATAAATGTTGTCAAGTAAGATTAAACAAAGCATGCACTTGATTGATATCATTGATACCATGTGACGTATACAGTATTGAGGAAAATAAAGAATCTGAAAGAGAATCTGGCAGTCAACTTAATTTCATTCCATGTTGCTGCTCTGGACAAATGATTCATGAACAACAATTTGCATTTCTACAACATTCCTCCTGTGCAGAGAGATCGTTTGCAGAAATGAAGTAAGCAAAGCATGGATATTGAACAAAAGAGAAAAAGGGGGAAGAATGAAAATTGGAGAATATGTGCAGAAAATAGGCTGCAAATACTTTGGGAAGGGATTACAAGCTTATCTATTTCAGACAACCGAGACTAGAAATGGCTTTTGTTAAAAAAAAATCATCCCTGGGATATGGTTAAAAATCAGACAACACCAGGTTATAATCTAAGTACTTCCAAATAAACCTGTTGGACTATAATCTGGTGTTGTGTGATTTTTAAACTTTTCTCCATCCTGGTCCAATACCGGCACCTCAACCTCATGGTTACCATCGACACCACTAACAGCCGGCTCAAAGTGGAGAGGATCTCCAAGTACCTCCAAATAAATCTGATGCTTTGTGATTTTTTAACTTTGTCCACCCCAGTCCAACATAGCACCTCCACTGTGGGATGTGGGCATTGCTGACTAGACTTGTATTTAATGCCCATCTTAACTTCTCAGAAAGCAGTTAAAGGTGTAATGGACCAGACCAGACCCACCCCCTTCAAAATATATGAAGAAGGCAGCCACACCCTAACAGTTTCTTGTCTCAAAGGTAAATGTGAGGTGCTTTGTTCCAGATGCAATTCATTTGGTCAAACTACTTGACATTAAGCAAAACACAAGTCATTCAGTTAAAAATAGCACAACACCAGATATAGTCCAACAGGTTTATTTAGAAGTACACATACACAATCCTTTATCCAAAACTCTCAGGACCACCTGGTTTTAGGAATTCAGAATTTTTCAGATTTCGGAATAAGCGACAGTTTAACAGTGAACTTAAAAAAATCTTGCTGAACAGCAGACCCACCTGTGAGTACTATGGGCCCTGAAACAGAATTGACACCTGTCAGTGCTGGGCCACATCCCCAGCATGACGTGGGTTGAGTGGGGGTGGAGTTATGTTAACTGTTTGATTGGCAAACAACCTTGTTATGGAGAAAAAAACTTCAGATTTCGTATAAAGGATTGTGTACCTGTATTAGCTTTTGGAGTGCTGCTGCTTCATCAGGTAGCTACCTGACAAAGTATAAGCACTCCAAAAGCTTGTACTTACAAAGTAACTATGAGGACCATAACCTTGTGTTGTGTGACTTTTAACTTTGTCCACCCCAGTTCAACACTGACATCTCCACATCACAATTTATTCAAACATTACAGTTAAAACGTAACAAAAGAAAGAAAAACTTGTAGCAACAACTCTATTGGAAAACTTAACAGAATAGTAGATTATTTAATCATTAAATAGTAACTCTTCCAATATACCAACATCTCATAAACACACCCCTTGCCAAAATTCAGAAATCAGATATTGTCACTTGTAATGCCCACAGTAGCTTCTACCTGTAACTGAGAGAGGGGAAAAGAAAAACTTCTACCTTTTCAAAACTCCAGCAGCTTCTGTGTGGAGCTAAATGTAAGGAACTGAAAAAAACAAGAAATCTTGGTCTGTGAGAGCTGGCCATACCGAGGGAGGCTGCTTCTATTGTCCCAACCTTTATAAAAAAAAACCCGAGGCCTTACAAGCTGTTTATGTTATCAAAGAGTGCTTGGTAGCTCTTGTCAATCTCTCTTCAAAGGAACCAGGGCAAAATACATCTCTTCAAGCCACAGCACTGTCACAGAGGTCAACTACACTGCTATGGTTGTGGAGTCACTCATAGGCCAGATGAGACAGCTTTAATAAATCTGATAGATTTTTCCTAACAGTTGACAATGATTTAATGGTCATCATTACTCTCTTGATTCCAGATTTTTGTTTGAATTCAGTGCTCAATATCTGCCATAGCAGGATTCAAACCCAGATCCCCCAGAGCATAGCCTGGTCTCTGGATTGGTCGCCTAGTGATACCACTTGGTCACTGCTTCCTCACTATGAGACTCTCATTCTAACTCCAGCGTCCACTGGCATGAGAGATTGCAAACTAACACAAATCCTGGCATACCCACTTCCCAGCTACCTCTTGCTTCACAGAAGGTTAACAGTTAAGAGGGATCAAGACCATAAGTGGACATTCCCAGACCAGGGAATTCTGCTTGCACTACTTGGTACTCAGAGTGTGTTGAAGCACATCAGTCCATCCAACAGCTGATTTCAGGTGTCATTTTGTTGGGCTAGGCCTATATTTTATTCTGGATCCTTTGAGATTTATGCATTATTTTTCTTTTTTTTTAATCCCTCTTGTAACAGGAGACTGATGGCCACAATGTAGGTATGAATTAGATGAGATTACGTTACATTACATTACAATGTGGAAACAGGTCCTTCGGTCCAACAAGTCCACACCGACCCGCCGAAGCGCAACCCACCCATACCCCTACATTTACCCCTTACCTAACACTACGGGCAATTTAGCATGGCCAATTCACCTGACCTGCACATCTTTGGACTGTGGGAGGAAACCGGAGCACCCGGAGGAAACCCACGCAGACACGGGGAGAATTGCAAACTCGTACACTGCTGTTCCAAAATGGTCGGCTCCATTGCAGAGGAGAGCTGCAGTTCAGACCTCCCCTCTGCATCATATTGATGGAATTGGGGATGATGTGGTTTATGTCAGCCAGATATTATGAACATGGACAATCTCTGTATGGAGTCAGAAATATTTTAACAGTTAATTGAATGAAATTGCCAATTTCACATAAAATAATGAAATTCAAAATGTTATTTAAAAATTTTAATTCAATAATTTATGATAAGTGTTTGTTATTAAATAAGTGTTTGACAAGAATTGTAGAAGCTGAAACATCTTTGGATCTATTACAGTAACAATTCCCATTCATAGAATCCCTACAGTATGGAATCAGGCCATTTGGCCCATTGGGTTCACGCCATCCCTTTGAGGAGCATTCCCCCCAGGATCATCCCACCTACCCTATTCCTGTAACCCTGTATTCCCCTTGGCTTATCCACCCTAGCCTGCATATCCCTGGGCACTCTAGGCAATTTAGCATAGCCAACCCACCTAACCTGCACGTTGTTGGACAAATCCAGAACACCTGGAGGAAACCCGTGTCGGCACTGGGGGAATGTGCAAATTCCACACAGACAGTCACCCGAGGCTGGAATTGAACCTGGGTTCCTGGCAGTATGAGTCAACAGTGCCAACCACTGAGCCACCATGCTGTCAACTGTGTAAAGTGCTCTTCCACAGAGCTGAAATTCAGATTTGACTGGGTCAGTTGCCCTTCTACTTTGAATTTTTCACTTAACTTCAACTCGATTGTCTGTTGCACTGCTCGAAAGAGATGATGTAATTGAAGAGATGGCTGAGCTCATTGAATGAGAGCTTGACTATCTGTTTGACAGCTTTGAAGCTTTGACAAATGGCTGATGTTCTCTCTATTTTCAAAGGTTTTAATTTTTTCAGTTCAGGAAGTTTTGTTGGCGCAGTTATGCAATAGAATCTAATTATGAATACTTGGCTGAACTTCAAAACCAGATGAATTTAACTCTGTGATTGAAAGAAATTTTTAAAAAGTCTTTCATGCGATGTGCATATCATTGGTAAAGCTAGCATTTATTGACTGTTCCCAATTGCCGCTGTGAAGGTGATTGTAAGCATCCTTCCTGAGTTAAAGTCATAGAGTCATAAGGATGTGCAGCATGGAAACAGACCCTTCGGTAAAATTTGTCCCAACCCAATCCCACCTGCCAGCAGCCATATCCTTTCAAACCCTTCCTATTCATATATCCATCCAAATGCTTTTTAAATGTTGCAATTGTACCAGCCTCCACCCTTCCTCTTGCAGCTCATTCCATACACGCACTACCCTCTGCATGAAAAAGTTGCCCCTTAGGTCTCTTTTATATCTTTCCCCTCTCACCCTAAATCTATGGCCTCTAGTTCTGGACTCCCCCAGCCCAAGGAAAAGACTTTGTCTATTTATCCTATCCATGCCCCTCATAATTTTGTAAACCTCCATAAGGTCACCCCTTAGCCTTAGGAAATATGAAGGGCTTTTGCCCGAAATGTCAATTTTCCTGCTCCTCAGATGCTGCCTGACCTGCTGTGTTTTTCCAGCACCACTCTGAACTGAACTAATATAGCTGGTCCTGTCCAATTTCTGATCAATGGCAACCCCTAGATTGAATCCACACTAACAACAATGCTGTGCTGTTTTTTAATCTCAAGATGTTTGCAATCTGAACATTGTACAGGTCTCTTTGAATACAAAAATGGACTGATTCTATATATGAGTTGTTTCAAATGGTTTTTAACAGTGTCAAAGCATCAATGAACATCCTCACTCTGATCTCACGAGAGAGGGAAAGTTCTTGATGAAGCAGTTGAAAATGCTTGGGCTCTGGGAAATTCTCTGAGGAACTGCTGCAATGATGTCTTGAAATGGAGCTGACTGACTTCCTGCAATCAGAAGGGCCTGTGCCCGAAACGTCGAATCTCCTGTTCCCTGGATGCTGCCTGACCTGCTGTGCTGTTCCAGCAATAAAGTTTCAACTGACTTCCTGCAATGACACGCATCTTCCTTTGTGCTAGGTATGATTCCAAACAATGGTTAGTCATGCTCCTGATTCCCATTGACTACAGTTTGCTTGGGCTCCTTGATGTTGCACTTAGTCCAATGCTGCCTTAACATTAAGTCACTCTCACTGTCTTGTTGAGTTCAGCTCTTCTGTTTATATTTTGACTTATGCTGGAACAAAGCCATGAGCTGAATGGCTCTGGTGGCAGTCAAACTGATCATCAGTGAGTAGGTTATTGCTGAGTGTGATTGTTTTGATTGACTTATGTCTTATTAATAGCAAAATGGCTCTTTTGATGAGGTGTATGAATGTCTGTTTATCTTGAGGTTTGAAACATTTTCAAAGCATTTTGTAATGCTGTTTTGTTTATTTTGATGACTTTTTGATCATCTCAAAGTCTCTCTATTATGATGAAAAGATCATGAAGTTTGTACATAGTGCATACTGGGAGAATAAGAGTGAGGCAACACACTGAAATTAAGTTTGGGGTGTCTCCCATTCATCTGAAGAGTTGGTCTGATGTTGCAGTGAATGGTTAAGGACCTTTTAACCAGCCAATCTTGGCAACTGCCACCTTTATTTCCACCTCAGGCCAGCTCTGGGTCTGACAGATATAGTTTCAGCCTGCTTCCATCATGATGCCTCATGATGGCAAGATGGGCACTGTTGAGCAGGAGTTGTGTTTGTAACATTGGGAAATGGCCCATCTCTCGATTGACACCTCCAATATGGCCTTGTGAACACAATTAATGAGCAATAGCAAACAAGCCATTAAGAATATAACTGGATTTATCAGCTCCAGTCTGTTCCCTTGAACAATCATTGATGATATGAAGCTTTCTGATTTACTTAGTCCTGTGTAGATGCACCAGTCATAACCAACTGAGGATACAACTTTCTGACTCAAGGTCCATGAGAGATATCATTTTCATTCAAACAATTCACTGGGCTGCTTAAAAGGCAATAGCAAAAATTGTGGTAGCTTAGATTTAATTTTGCACATTTCCAAATGAGAATGAATTCTAAAGTGTTGTAAGATGATGGGCTGGTATAATTCTGATATACAATGATCAGAATTTTATCCATTTGGTATAATTCAAATTCATTCATTTTAAATTAATGTTTCTATGTGGTAATATTGTAAATAGAAGAATGCCATTACTGTGTTAAGTAATGATTCAATATTCTGAGCAGCTACAATTTATAGTTGATCTAACTTACATTTAAAATTGTTGGTTCATTTCAAAATCTGTTTTGAAAGCTATTCTGGAACTGCCATTGCAACTGACTGAGGGGAAGGTAACTTTCTGTGTAATTTGGCACTCTGTGTAATGGGTTACAAGAAATCCTTCTGGTGAATGCACGATGATACTGTATATCAAGTTTTAATCACATTCTAAGAGACTTATTTGTCAAGTAAAATGCCAGCACTTGGATGATGTTGAAGCAAAATCTCCACATCACTGAACAAACCTGTTAATACGTTCCACTTTAGTGATTTTTTTTATCATAGTTGAAATTCATAATTGCTTGGTGAGCATTTGCCTCAGAGAATGTTCCATCCGCCAACTTCCTCATGGCCTCAGAGTGTGGCTACTTCAATCCTTCTGAAGTAATGACTGTCCCCAAGCTCTGTCTCAATGTTTTAATTAACAGGATGAGAATTACCTAATGCATGTGAAGAATGTCCCAACCTATTATTATTTTCCCCAGGGAAATTTTGGAGGTTCTGTTTGATGGAATGAGGCTTTTAATATCTAATTTTCCACTGCTAATATTCAGAACTGTTGAAGCACATCCTGATTCTAGGGAATGAAGTCCTCGTTCACCTTTGGACTGCTGTGTATGTGATGTGGAGTGACATTGAGCATGGTTATTTTGTTGGTATTTCTGATGTGTCTATTTTTCTTAGTGATGTAAAAAACAAATGATGGATGCGGTGTGTAGTTTAGTTCTGATCTAAAGTGGGCTGTAGGGAAATTGGAGAGCAGTGTAAGAGCTGGACATCTTTTAGCGGCAACTTACGTGGAGACAAGAAATGCTTATGAAGTATGGCGCACAACATATTTAAAAGATATCCCTAATAAAAATTACTAATTACAAGCATGCAAAAAATCAAAATTAGGAATCAGAGTAGACCATTTGACCCCTCACACCTGCTCTGCCATTTGATATTATCGTGGATGATCTGATTACGTCTTCAACTCCATATTGCTGCCTATCCCCAATACCATTTCACCCCCATGTCATTCAAGAATCTATCTACCAGTCATGGAGATGGAACAGAGCCTCCTAATGGCACTCTGGGTTTACCTACGCCAAATGGACTGTGGAGATCTGAGACAGAATCAGCAACACCACTTTCTCAAGTGTAGCTAGGGATGGGTAATAAACATTGGTTCTTTTAGCAATGCCCATATCCCGTGACTGCAGCTGTCAATTCTGGGATTATTTGACAGAGTCCCCAGTGGACCTATGGAATGTTGCATTGGAAAACCACAAATGAGCTAATGAGAGTCTGACTTCCCACTTCCATTCTTTCAGTGGGAAGTCATTTCCTGCAGACATGTTTGGGATATACAAAACAAAGGTTAAAATGACAGCGAAGCCTTGTCAGCATATGTTAGCATCCTGATGTGCTATTATGTGAACTAATGTGCAATGAAGGTCATAGTCTGGAAACAGCAATTAAACACCCATGCACTGCAAGTAAAGCAAAGAAAAAAATTCTCTCATTCAAATCTTTTGTAAACTACCTGTCTCTTGCCTTCAAACTGTGCCCCTAAATATTGAAACCTCTTCAAAGGGAAAGAGTTTCTCCCTAGATACACTGAGATCTGTATTTGTTAGGAAATAAGCTCTCATGGGATCATAATGATATTGCTTGTGAATAAGGACATTATTTATTTTCAATGCAGAAATGTAATTCGACATATCTGGCTGCCAAGTTAGCCAAATATGGCTATTGGCCACAGCATGGGACATGATTAAATATACTGATGAAGTGAGGAGGTTGCTTTTAATTCTCCCATCTGATCTTTCTGCCATATTGAAACATTGGTACTGAACCAGATGAAAGCCCATGTTAGGAATTCTGTAGACTGGAGGCCTGTAGGAATCCTTGTGGAGCTGAATGTGATAAACCAACCATTAAGAGGAATTTTCTTTGCTATTCAGGATGACAGTGCTTCCAAATGCACTGAGAACTGCTCTCCTGCAATCATTGATAGGAGCTGATCCTGGTTGCAAGAACCAAAAAAGAAGCCAGTGTTGGAGGAAAACGTTATTGAGGGTTTTTGAGTCCAATCATTGTCACAGAAATAAAGGAGGGGACAAAGTCATAGTCGCATTTAAGTATGAACATGGTTAAAGTTGTTTATTTGGAGTCATTTGAGGAAGAGTGAGCCCAAATGAGTCAAGTGAATTCCTAAATGAGCAGCAGGGTTTTGGATATGTTGATGTTTGCTGATGGGAGCCTGAAAAGCACTGCAGTAGATGATCTGGAGTTGACAAAGGAATAACTAAAGGTTTCAGTTATGGGTGCTCTGAGATTAGTAACAGTGAGAGGTACAATTGAGGTTTGTCTTTGCAATGGAGGGGGTATGGAATTTGATGCTCTGCTAAGGACAAATAATGCTGAGGCCTTGAACTAGAATGGTCTAGAGAAACCTGAGACAGTGGCCAGTAGGGGTGGTCAAATTGATAAGAAATGTAAAACATTTCAAGTGACGGCTGAAAGCAATTGCCTTCATTCATCTTTGTGGTTTCCATAGAATCCCTATAGTGTGGAAACAGGCCATTCAACTCAACAAGTCCACACCAACCCTCAAAACAGCATTCCATTCCATCCCTATTTTCCATGCACCTAACATAATGTACCTAACCTATATATCCCTGGACACTCTGGGTAATTTAGCATCGCTAATCTACCTAACTTGCACCTCTTTCGACTGTGGGAGGAAACTAGATCACCAAGTGGAAACTCATGCAGACAAGGAGAGAACATACAAACTCCACACAGACTGTCGTTTGAGGGTGGAACCAAACCCTGGTCCCTGCTGTGTGAGGCAGCAGTGCTAACCACTGAGCCATCGTGTCACCCTTAATGATGGAAATGTTGGTGCTTTTGAACCTGATATCGGCCAAGCAGCTTAAAAATCCAGAAGCAGTGGAGTTATTGAGAGTGGTGATGGAAATGGGTAATCTAAGTACACATGGGAAACTTGATCGTATAACCTCAGATGATATCTATAAGGGACAAAATGAAGATGAAAAAGAAATATGCACCAAGGTCCTTTGGGACATCAGAGGTCATGCTGAGGAATGGTTGGGGATGAGGCAGTGAATAGAGTACAAAGTTATGATTGGAGACTTTTAATGAAAATCTCAGAATGTACCAAGATGAGGACATTCTCAAAAAGCTGGACAAGGAAGGATTGTAGGAATTTTACTGGAAGATTGACCAACGTCACACTTGGAACTATGTTACAGGAAGAACCATCTAGAATTGAAATGTTAGCTTGCTCTCTCTCCACGGATGATTCCTGACCCGCTGTGATTTCCAGCATTTATTATTTTCAGTCCATTTTGCTTTCAGCTAAGGATTGTGGATTATGTTTCAACATTTTCCTCAGGATCCTAATTACACTTATGAAAGTCAAAGGCCGACTGCTATTTCAGGTGGGTGCCCAGGGATAGGCCAATATCAAAATGGCGAAGGCCAGAACGTTTATATTAACAAAATTCTAGTGTTGTCAATTTTAGGTCTTTGTTCCCACATTAACGTTGTTTTGTGTGAGCTAAAAACCACCTCTATTGGATCTATTACAATTTGAGGATAATTCATGATATTTTGAATGCACATGATTGAAAAAATATGGAGCCTAATACTAGAACATGGTACAGACTAGCTTTTCTCTTCCTAATGATCATTTGAAACACTAATATTTCAACATTATTCTTAGTTGCAAGGAACAATAATTTTATTTGTCTTTGCAAGCCCATGATGGAATATATTTATTAGCCTATTATGCAGTTTGAAATTCTGAGTGATTTGAAATGGAGCCAAGTCAATGTGACAGAATAGATAAAGTACCTCTGGTTTAAGAATCAAGTTGCAGAGCCTAAATTTATTTTCAGTCTTGTGACTTGTTTTCCTTTAGAAAACATTAATAGTACATTCTGCTATTGAGATGTCACCATTTGATGGAATAGTCTGCATAAAACTCTATTTCAATGTGTTTATTCAAGTTCAGCCATTAAGAAAGAGCAGTTGTTACTTGGCTGGAATCAATGTTTGGTTATTACTAAGCGATGAATATAAGCAGTGAAAAAATATTTATTGTAGAATCAAAGTGTTAAAAAAATGCAGTTCCACAATTTCAGTTTGTCAACTTTGTTAGAATTTCTGTCAAATTTGACAGCTGAATTATTAAATGATTTATGGCTTTAAGAAGAGCTTAGTCAATTATTAATTGAATCAAATGTGAGCAGTAACATTTTAGCCTTGCAACTTAACTCCACCCAATTATAAATCCAGAGGTGACTTGCTTTGTCCATTAATTTATGCAGTTTATATCAGGACTCTCCACTACTCAATGGACATGCCTGATAGGTTTCCAGTTTTAATTCTAGATATTTCCAGCTCTACCATTTGGGGTATATTGAAACTATGTTGGTAGACCAGGTTACAACACAGGGGTAAACTCGCCTGCTTAATTTAAAACCAAAAACACAGAAAAGATTTATCCCGTGCAGTAATCTGTGAAAATTCAAAAGGCCAAGAACTAATTAAAGTAAAACTTAACAACTTTATTTCTTAAAGTAAAACCGAGAATAATTAACTAACAACTATTTACAACTCTTTCCTCTAACATATCTTTTACCTTTCCTTCTATAATATTAATCTGATAAAACTCCCGATTACGATTTATAAAACAAAACTTCTTGTCTCAAAACCAGGCAGCTTTCATTCTTCTCTGTATTTCAGTTTTCTTATCTTCTTCTTGGGGATTCTGGTTCACGCATTACTGATTGGTAACTTTAAGAAAGCTAACTTTAAGAGAGCTATGTTTCAGTCTGTCTTTTAAATGCTGGTGGCTTGGCAGTTCTCCCCTCAATTATTCAATTTTCCCCAGTCTTGGGATCGGAAGCTTCAAGTGGATATCAAGCAGGAAGAATATTGAAGGACTTTCCCATCACAGACTGTACCACAGCAGAGATGGGAAGTCAGCAGGGTTCCTCCAAGTCAACTTCTTGACAGATTAAATACCCACCTCTGCAACCCCAAAGCATCGAGTTGTGTCATTGGCCTTTAAGATTGTCAATATACTAAATGCAAAGTGGATTAGAGTTTGGTATTTTTTGGGGTATAATTTAAACTGATCTAATTCAAATCTGTTTTGTCGTTTCCAGGCAACCAGCTAATCAAGTTGTTCGACCAAATGTTACATTACATATTTTTTCAGAACATTTGGTTCTGTCGGATAATTCTGTTGTTTTCAATTCTCTTAAAGATACAGTACACCAACATCTTCATAACATATAGCCACTATCAGCACTGCTCGGCAACAGTAATGTTCTCTTCAAGGATTCATGTGACGTTGCTGTTCCTTTAACAAGGTGATGTTGTCCTTGCTTTTCTTCAAAAGGTGTCGTAAAAGGCAGGGCTTCTGATTTGTCTGGGTTAGCCCAGTTTGCTTATGGCTAACAGATACTACCTAAGGCAACAATCAGGTAAAAGAAATTTTAGGCTTTTTTGTTAAAACATGTGTACAATTAGGGAGAGTGGCCAGTTCTCCCAATTCAGGGACTTTTCTAGTTTGTTTTTAGTTTTAGCTGGAAACTCAGAGAAGCTGCCAGAGTGAAAGAGGTTCCAGGCTTCAGCAAATGACCCCTAGCTGATTGTCTCTGCCATCTCACTCTCCTGTAAGAACTTGTGTTTGAATTTACCTTTTTGCCAAGGGGTGTGTTGATGGGATATTGCAGGAAATCGGAATAGCTCTTTAAGTTGCGGGGGACATCGTGTCAGGTTTTCAAATCGTTGTTATTCCAAATCCTTTTTTCTTTTGTTTGTGTTTCCTTCAGTGGTGTGCAAATAAATTCTGTTCTACTTGAACCCAAGTGGTTTGACCAACTGCATCAATTGGGAAATCCACCTTAACATCTGCCTGAAACTATTGGAAAAGTTGGGACCTGGGCTACTTTTTTGCAATGTCTTGAGTTGGCTTGGCCTGGTCCATAACATTTCATCAACTGGATCTGAAAGGGAAATAGGATCTGGAAGGGAATGTTTTCTCCTGTGTATCTGGTACATGTATTTTTGGGAGCATCAAGAACAACGTTTACAAGGATGTGATGAAGCAGGATCTGACAGTGTACTGCTGACCTCATGGCTGTAATTTTCTGGCTTCTCCCATGGTTGCAGAGGTGGGTATTTAATCTGTCAAGAGGTTGACTTGGAGGAACTCTGCCAACTTCCCATCTCTGCTGTGGTACAGTCTGTGATGGGAAAGCCCTTCAATATTCTTCCTGCTTGATATCCACTTGAAGCTTCCGATCCCAAACAAAGCGTTTGTCAAAAGGATACTTATTAGCAAGTATTCCATTCATTGGAATTTACTTGCAATTAATTCAAATAAATCAATTTGTGTGGATTTTGATTTTGCTGCCAATTGCAAGCTCTGTGTCATTTTTATATTTCTGCTTCAAACCCTTCAACAAGAGTCAAGGATGGAACTGAAATGTTCTCAATGTTTAGGCTGAAGAAGGGGGAGAAGCGTGCCAGGTGATACTGCAGCAGATCAGGGAACTCCTGTGAGAAATTTCTGAGACTCTGAGGAGACCAGAAATCAAGTGGACCCCCAGCTCTAGTTTTTTGAGGAGAGTTTGTTCAGAGGAGCTGCCACAGAGCTCAGCTGCCTCTGCAGTCAGATGTACAGCCGCCTCTGACTCCAAGGTTAGTGTGGGACAATGGCAAATACATTTAAATGGACAAGGGTATGAAGACAGCTGGCTACAGTGAACTAGAAAAATAGGTTAAATTCTCAGTCATTAAAAATGTTGTTGCAAAATTTAAGATTTTGTTATGACTGTGATAGGAAGAATATGCTAATCAACCCCACTACTCCACCAGATGTACCCTGAATTTAAATGGATTGATTAAATCAACAAAATGGTCAATTGTTTCTACTTTGCATGACCATCCAGAATAAATTATACTTCCAGTAGTCTTTTTTAAATGAATTCGAAATAATGCATTTATTATAGTCAAAATTTATTATTAAAAGAAATAGAAAACATTGGTTAACATCTAAACTATGATCCATAATTAGAATTCTTTCCCTTTAAACCCAAACTCAGAATTTCTTGTACACGCAAATAAAAAATCACAGACAATATTTCTGGAGAGATAATGGTTTTAAAAAAAGGGAAAAACATCCCTGTCAGTCAAAGTCTAAAAACTGAGATTATTGTTGACAAAACTGAATCATTGACAAATCAGAGACTGATGGATGATATTTAAATCTGATTGCAATTAACTTAGATCCAAATAGTTGGAAAATGATCACATTCCAGTTTTTCATATTTTACAAGGTACTCCAAAATATTGGTATTTGGAAACTTCATCCAATTCTAAGAAACTTCTACTCAGAAAAAGGCAAGAGACTTGAAGCTTCTTGTATGTCTTCCTTACTGACATGTTGCATCCATTAAACAGAAAACTAAATACAGAAAGAGTTGTTCAGCAACTACTAGCATATAACATCAAAGTCTTTTCAATATCAATAAGTAAGGGCATAAAGAGTCTACAAGGCAATTTAAGTGTGTGGGCAAACATTTGACAGAAGGACAATCTTGGAAAATGTGAATTTGTCCAGTTTAGTAGGAAAATTTTTTAAAAAGCTGAATATAATTTAAATGGAGAGATTGTAGAACTTAGAGGTACAGAAGGGCTTAGGTGACCTGGTACTTGAATCTCAGAAAGTAAGCAGGTATGGCAACTGATTAGGAAGGCAACTAGAATGTTGTTTAATATGAGGGGGAATGAGGTATGAAATAGATAAGTTGTTGCTACAGGTACACTAGAAGCAGTTCAAAGACCTTTCTATACTGATTCCTGGAATGACGGAGTTATTTTGTTTTTAAATGTTGAAGAGGTAGACCCTATATTCACTGACTGAGACCTGAATGTACTGAACGTAAGAGATTCTGAGGAGACCTGACAAAATCAGGTGCCTTGAGGTTTATTTCAAACTCAAGCTATTCAAAAGGCTATGGGATCACAGAGTGACACAAGTCTGAGTTTTGTGCTTGCAGATGTTACTGTACATTACACACATACAGAGCTATGACCATTGCACAGAAAGAATAATTGAAAATGAGGTGGGTGCCTTTTATACTGGAATATTGCATAGTATAACATCATGTAGCTGGCATTAATAATAAAGTGTTTGCTTGTTCTGTAATCTTTGTCATCATACAACAGATGCTGACACGATGCTTCTTTTTATGGACCACACTAGAACGAGGGGGCATGATTTGAAAATAACGACTTTCCCATTTAAAACAGAAATGAGGAGAAATTGGTCTGTTGAATTCTCTTTCCCAGAGACCAACGGAGGCAAGGTCATTAAATATTTTGAAGGTTGTATTAAGTAGATGCTGAGTTGACAAGGGAGTCCAAGATTATAGGAGATAAACAGAAAAGTAGAATTAAGGCCACAAAGACAGTAGAACTGACTTGAGGCAATTATTCCTGCTCCTACTTTGTATGTTTGTATGTATGTTCATCCTGATGATCATGTATTACCTGAGTTTTGCCCTTTCTTTTCTTGCCTTGGGCTGTTTAGGGCCTGCAATATCATTTTCGTCATATTAGTGATCCAGCAGCCCATTTATCATGCAGTTCAGGAACATCCTTTTTCCTGAGACTAATAATGAATAACAATCAGTGGAATAGAACAGGAGGGTTTGCTGTTATATAAGGGTTCCCCCCATTCACACTGAAGAGTGATTCAAATAATAATTTTTCAATTTGATGGAATGGTCCCAGAGTCAGGAGAATTTGTCGATACCATATACTATAATCTTCTGAAGTATTACTGTGATGATACTATGGCTTTAAGATGTGTATTATGCTCTTTTGTTATTGAAAAAATGTTGAAACAGATTTGTCAAATGGTCTACTCAGAGCCAATAGTGGAAACAATTTGTGAAGCCTTGGGTTTTTTTAAAAGTTAGAATGATAGAAGCAGCCTGACTGGGTAGGGTCAAGTTCCCACAGATTAGGATTTTTAATTTAGTTTTCAGTAGATGTTGGGGTCTTGAAGCAGGATGTGGATACTCTTATTTCCCTCTCTCTTATAGCTTTCTTCCTGCTGCCAGAATTGCAGAGACTATCTATGTTACTGAATTTGTCTTTGCCAAGGGTGTGCTTATGGGATGTTGTTATATTGGAACAATTAATGAGTAGTTTATTATGTTAAGTATTTCAGTAAGTTACAGTTAAGCCAATTATTTTCTTTTATTTTCATTTTGTCTGTTATTTAACTGTAGTGTATGAATAAAGTGTGTTTTACTTTGAGCCTGGGAGTTTGACCAATTGAATTGCATTCAGAATGCAATTCCTGTCACTTACCTTTAAAGTAAGGAAAGGTTGAGCTCTAAGCTATCTCCTCGACATGTTTTCAGGGGGTTTGGTCTGGTCCATCACAACTCACACACTTTGTCTTAATGGAAAATATCTGGTGCTAGTAATTTGTCTCTCCAGTCCCATTATTTTGTGGATGCTAAGTTTCATTAATTCCTCTTTCTGCCTCAACATTCATTTCCTTGAAATGAGCACAAGCATATTCCTTGACTGCAAGTAACGATACCAAGTAATTATTCAATAAAAGCTTCACTGACCACATCGCTATTATTATCTGTTAAATGGTCCACCATGCTTTTGGCTACACTATTTCTCCTAATATTTTTGTGTTGAATTCAATTTTCTTTGCAAGTTTCTTTCCATGCTCCCTTTTTGTAGCTCTTGTCTCATTCTCCACCATTTGTTCTTCGTTTTAGTTTTTTTTTTCATTTGCTGGGATCTGTGTAATTTCTGCTTTTGCTTTTAGTTTTCTGTTGTCTCTCAGCTCCAGCCAACCATGGCTTCTTTAAGTTCATAGAGTTCTTATGCCTTAAGAACATGTAGTGACTGCATCACATTAAGTTCACTTTTGAACGTTATTTTTGGTCTCATTTTCAGGAGATGACAAGTGAGTTCACTCAGTGAAACTAGCCACAATTTGCAAAATGTTTGACAATTTTTGTGCTTCAGCTGATCTCTGGCAAATGAAATTCAGTGGGGTAAAGGTGCAAAGCAGCTGGTATCACTTTTTTTCTACTCTCAGCTGTGACCATTGTTGTAAAGTGAGTCTTATTGATTATGCTGGGAATGATGAAATACAGTGTGAGAGCAGAAAGCGGTACTCTATATTTTCTATTATATACTAGCTTTCCTGCAATAAAAGTTCACCCAATACATCATTATCTTGTGGAATTATGTACAAAGTCTTTCCAGCTGCAAACTTTTAAAAATAGATTATAGTGCAACCTGAGTATCTCTTGAAACCTCTTGATTGTCTATATTGCTTCTGTATTTAGGATACAATTTCACCGCACAGGATTCCATATGATGTTTTAAAGTCTTCTGTGTTATTTGCATAGTAAAATGCAACAGTATATATTTGATTCACGCTGAATATTCAGCGTAATACAACATTGATTTTGACTAGCTTTACTGTACAGGTAACTTCTTTTCAATGATTTTTATGTGACAATTTTGATTATGTAATTTTGCAGAATATACATATGATCAGAGTGCTAAATCTATCTATATTATCAGATACATTCAATATTCCTGCATCTATCTACAAACTCAGAATGGATTTGATGAGCTGGATGACTTCCTTCTATATGGGAATAACCCGACATTTCTCACTAAAGGTCTACCAAAGCCAATATGTAGCTTGGAATTCTCCATGGAATTGCAAAGAGTTCTTTTAATGCCTTCACACATCTCAGTAAGAAAGATGGTAAAGAGCAACGCTTTGAATACTAAAACCTGAAGGACTCCAGCAGTAACAGCCCCTGCACCAGAACCACTGGTGTAAATAATTAACTTATAAGTAGCTAGTTCCTCATTCATTCCAAAATCACCCTGTTAATCCTCGAGGTCTCAATCTTATTTATAGCCTTTTGTGCCTCACTTAGTCTAAATGCTTTTTGAAAATCAAAATTCAGAATTTTGATCATACTTATGACATCCACTAATTTAGAAATTTCCTGATAAATTCAATCAGATTGCTGAGACGTGAATTTCTTTTCCACAGGCCATGTTAACATTCACTAATATCCCCTTGCCTGTCAGGATGATTGCAGTATGCAATTGCAATTATCCCTCCGGATAACCGTCCTATAAGTAAAAGCACACTAATGAAACTGTCATTTCCTGTTTCTGAATTATTCTTCTCTATTACTAAGCACCATATGGATGCAGGAAAGCATAGTGTGTTGATCACTCTGCATTATTTTGTGAAGGCTAATTGTATATTGACTGGATGAATCAACTTTGATCATAATTGTTGCTCTGTCCTTTAAATGGCAAGGAAATAGAGTAGTTTAATGATCTGCATTCATCCTGCCAATTGATTCTTCAGTGCACCCTTGGAGAGGCACTTGCAGAAGATGTGAATATTCTGGTTCAGATTATAAGAACCTACTATGATTACACCTTGTGCTGTGATTTTAGTTTTATGGTGTCACTTATCTTTTGTCATCCATGGCTTTTTTTTTTGGCAAGTAGAGCTCTTGCCCCTAAAGATTGAAAACCTATTTATTTGCTGTTAATGGACAAAAAAGACCAGTAAGGGTATTAGGCTCATGCAATTACGTGGGGCTTTTTTTTAAAAGGTACTGTGGACTAGTACATAATTCACTATTGATCTGTAAGATAGTCAAAGCGCACATGTACATTTTTGAATATTGATTTAAAATGGGTCAACACAATTTACATACACAGCAATTGAAACTGAACATTCTTTTTAAATTCCACCATTAAATTGTCGTCGAGTATAAGCACAGTTTTGAACAGTGACTTGGTTTTGGAGCACCTCCATTTGCTTCTGTCTGCACTGTGGTTTATTTGAAACTGCTTCTTAGTAAATTTTGGGGTCCTGTTGATCATGGAAGACTGGGAATATGTAATGACTTTAACAGTATGTTATTCATCATCAACAATGACTTGGCAAGAAATTTATATCCCATACTTTTAATTGCAATTAAGTCAGATGAGCTAACACTATGTACTCTGTAGGCAAAAGTAAGGACTGCAGATGCTGGAGATCAGAGTCAAGATTAGTGTAGTGCTGGAAAAGCACAGCAGGTCAGGCAGCATCCGAGGAGCAGGAAAATCGACGTTTCAGGCAGGCCCCTTCATTGGGAATGAGGCTGGGAGCCTCTGGGATGGAGAGATAAGTTTGGGGGGAGGGGGGTGGGGCTGGGGAGAAGGTAGCTAAGAGTGCAATAGGTGGATTGGGGTGGAGATAAAGGTGATAGGTCGGAGAGGAGGGTGGAGCGGACAGGTGGGAAGGAAGATTGGCAGGTAAGACAGGTCATGAGGATAGTGCTGAGCTGGAAGGTTGGAACTAGGGTAAGGTGGGGGGAGGGAAAATGAGGAAACTAGTGAAGTCCACATTGATGCCCTGGGGTTGGAGTGTTCCGAGGCGGAAGATGAGGCGTTCTTCCTCCAGGCGTCAGGTGGTGAGGGAGTGGCGATGGAGGAATCCCAGGTTCTGCATGTCCTCAGCAGAGTGGGAGGGGGAGTTGAAATGTTTGGCCACGGGGCGGTAGGGTTGATTAGTGTGGGTGTCCCAGAGATGCTCTCTAAAGCGCTCTGTGAGAAGGTGTCCAGTCACCCCAATATAAAGGAAATGACATTTGTGGAAGTGCAGGTGAAACTTTGATGGATCTGGAAGGCTCCTCTGGGGCCTCGGATGGAGGTGAAGGGGGAGGTGTGGGCGCAGGTTTTGCAATTCCTGAGGTGGCAGGGGAAGGTACCAGGAGGGGAGGGTGGGTTGTTGAGGGGCTTGGACCTGACCAGGTAGTCACTGGAAAGTGGATAGGAGTGAGGAGGGAAATATATCCCTGTTGGTGGGGTCCGTTTGTAGGTGGCAGAAATGTTGGCGGATGATGCGGTTTATGTGGAGGTTGGTAGGGTGTAAGGGGGGCTTCTGTCCTTGTTGCGGTTGGAGAGGTGGGGTTTGAGGGTGGAGTTGCGGGACGTGGATGAGATGTGTTGGCGGGTATCTTCAACCATGTGGGAGGGGAAATTATGGTCTTGAAAGAAGGAGGCCATCTGGTGTGTTCTGTGGGGGAACTGGTCCTCCTGGGAGCAGATACAGTGGAGGCGGAGGAATTGGGAATATGGGGTAGCATTTTTGCAGGAGGTAGGGTGGGCGGAGGTGTAATCCAGGTAGTTGTGGGAGTCGGGTTTGTAAAAAATGTCAGTGTTGAGTTGGTTGTCATTGACGGAGATGGAGACATCTAGGAAGGGGAGGGAGGTATCAGAGATGGTCCAGTTGAATTTATGGTCAGGGTGGAATGTGTTGGTGAAGTTGATGAATTGCTCGACCTCCTCGTGGGAGCACGAGGTGACACCGATGCAGTCCCCTCTCCATCCTGGAGGCTCCCAGCCTCATTCCTGATGAAGGACTCCTGCCCGAAACGTCGATTTTCCTGCTCTTTGGATGCTGCCTGACCTGCACCATTCTAATCTTGACTATGTATTCTGTGTTCACCTCCTTTTTGGGAGCTTTAAAATGAATTTAAACATTTTCTTAACCTTTCAAATAAAATACTACTGCACCTATTATATATGGAATTTATATTTTTAATGCAAATGCAATTCTACAATAATAATTAAAATTGCATAATTGAAATTCTGGGAAGAAAAAGAGTGTTAATTTGCACATGCGAAATAAAAAGATGGATTGATACAATTCATGGAGACTTGTCATCAGCCTGGTGTTCACTATTAAGTCAAATGAGGGGACAGAAGCAGAAAATAGTGAACAGGTACAGGATAAGTATTCTAATCATCAGTACCAAGAATAACTCATTAACAGGTTTTGAAAAACTGGAAGGTTAAAAATATAGTTGTTGGATTATTTACAAAGATCTCTTCAGTCAGACTGCGAAAAGGCAAAAAATCAGATTTGATTTTTGGCTCTGCACTGTTTCTGTCACAACAGACAAGGCATGAGCTTCTTCAAAGCCTCCTTCATAGCAAAGCTGCAAATTAAGACTTACTTTGAATGGCAGACCTTTTCTGATTCAAAAGTTACACGATGCAGATTACTCAGATTTCCACTACTCTAGTTAAAAAGGCTACATTCTCAGCTTCAGTTAACGTTTGTTCTAATCGGATTGTGAGCAAACTAGCCTTCTTCACACCAATATCCTTCTCAGATTTAACACTGTGACAGATTTCTTGAGATCCCAGAGTTGTTGAGACTATTCCATTGTATTCTTTTTTTCTCCCAATGGAAAGTGTATGTGAACCTTGCAACCAGCAGCAACATGCAACCCAGGCAGATGTGGGTACTGATTTAATGCTGACTTCACCCTAATGCTGCATTTCAGAGCTCCACAACCCAGACTTCATCTTCAATTAGCCTCTTCCACCTGAATACATGTTCACCCACATGAAGCACTCTCCCACTACTGCTGTTGAAAGGGATCGTGAACAAATTACAGGTACGGTGCTGGACTATTTCTGGCAGTTGTAACATTTTATCCCTTTTGGAGGCTTTCTATATTTGTTTTAATTTTCAGTAGGGTAAAGGGAATAGTCTGGCTTGTGCTGCACTGCCTTTTTGGTTACTTAAACACTTACATAGAAACCTATTGCTTCCAGACTTATATGACTCAGGGCTTCCTTTTAGTGACCAGCATGACTGAGGCAATAAACAAAGGGTGTACAGAATAAGGTGAGCTTCTAAATGAGGGGACGGTTGAAAGGTAAGCTGCAACCTAGACTGACTCTTTTTACTTATGTTCTACAGGACTTTTGTAAATCACTAGCTGTCACATTGTTTCAATTCCCATCGTAAAAAATTGTAAATAAAATCAAAATACACATTCCAATGCAATTAAAAAACTCATGCTACAGTGCATACAGAAATAGACTAATAGTGTTTATTGTAATGTTTTTTCCATGAACTTTCTTCTCCTAGAACTCAATATGAACATAATAGCTAGGATAGACCATGCACATTCTCAAACCTGCACTGCTTTTCACCAATGATTATCTCGCACCTCAACTTCACCTGCCTGCCTGCCTGCTCATAAAAACTCTTGTTATCACAATAGATCACAAACTACCCTTTTCCACCTTAAATATCTTTTACAATGTTATAGGCATACCACTTTGGGATGATCAATTCTGAACTTTCAGATCTCTTTGATTAAAGAAACTTTTCCTTATTTCAGTTTTAAATGATTGATTGTCTCCTGATCTTCAAGTTTTTCTCCTGTGTTCTTTGATTCCCAAACTAGGGAAAAAGCTTCTAGATGCCAATGCAGTCTACAAAAATAAAAGGTGATCTTATTGAGACATACAGGTTTCTAAAGCAGCTTGTTTCAGAGAGTACAGGCCCAAACATACACAGCCTCTCACCACAGGATATCCCTCTCGTATCAGTATCCAATCCTATTTAAGAATCATAGAATCCCCAGAGTGTGGAAACAGGCCATTCAACCCAACAGGTCCATACCGGTCCTCCGAAGAGCATCCCATCCAAACCCATCCCCCAATAACCTTGCTTTTCCCATGGCTACTACATGTAACCTGTACATTCCTGAACACAATGGGAAATTTAGCCAATCCACCTAACTTGCACATCTTTGGACTGTGGAAGAAACCAGAGCATCCGGAGGAAACCCACGCAGATACGGAGAGAACATGCAAACTCCACACAGACAGTCACCTCAGGATGAAATTGAGCCTAGGTCCCTGTCACTGTGAGGCAGCAGTGCTAACCACTGAACCACTGTGCCGCCCAATATCTCCCCTTAAGTATGGAGACCAACACTGTACAGTTGCCAGTTCACCAATGTACTTATCTCTCTTTCCATGACGATCTCACAGCTTATATTCCCAAATATTTTTGTTCTGTTAGTAAACTTGGATAGGTTGTTCACTGTAAATATTGTAACAAGGTCCAGTGCGCTTACCTTCCCTGATTGGATGAGATTAACAGCTGCAATCAGGGAACTCCTTTTGGAATATGAGTTCCCTAATTGAGCCCTGGCTGACAGATAAAAAGGGGAGTTTTAGAGATACTGGCATTCTGGTAGCTAACTCTGACTGAGACAGTGCTAAAGTCCAGGACTGCTCATGTCTAAATAAAGGATGACTCAATGATGGATATTGGCCTCTATGGAGTTATTTCACTCACTGTTTCTTCATCCATACTAATACATTATGCCAAATTCCATTAGCCTTTACCTTGAATGGCACCTTGTTGAATGTCTTTTGGAAATATATGTGTCCTATCTATTGTTTACCCTTATCTCCCATTTTAGTTTTGCTTCATATATTTGTCAAAATTTTCTTTTCATAGAACCATGTTTACATTGTCTGACCATACTATGATTAACAAAGTCCATTGTTTTAACTTCCATAATAATAGATTTCAGTATGTTCCCAGTGACCCATGTTGAGCTAACTGATCATACTTCCATTTTAAAATAATATTTTATGGTTAGTAGGTTTTGCGGGCTGATCCAGCATTTATTGACCATCCCTGATTTCCCTTGACAAGGTGTTGGTGAGTTACCAACTAAACTGCTTGAGTCAGCTTGGTGTAGATGCACCCACAATGCTGATAAGGGTGGCTGTTCCTAGATTTTCACCTAGTCATACCAAAGGAATGGCAATATATTTTCAAGTCAGAATGGTGAGCCGTTTAGAGAAGAACTTGCAGGGATGGTATTCCCATGTATCTGATGCCTTTGTCTTTCTAGAATATCATGGTCATGGAAGGTGCTGTGTAAGGAACATTGATGAATATCTGGAGTGCGTCCTGTAGATGGTGTACACTGCTGCTACTTAGTATTCAGTGGTGGAGAGATGTATTGGCACCACATTCACAATCATGTGGACCACTTTGTGCTGGATGCTGTCAAGCTTCTTGAGTGTTGTTGAAGCTGCACTTTTCAAGTAAGTGGGGAGTATTCCAACATGCACTTGACTTCAGCCTTGTAAATGGTGGACAAGCTGTGGAGAGTCAGGAGATGGGCTAATCACAATAGAATTCCTAGCCTCTGACCAGCTTTATGGCTTATATGCTGGTCCAGTTTTTTAGATTAGGTTAGATTCCATACAGTATGGAAACAGGCCCTTCATCCCAACAAGTCCACACTGACCCTCCGAAGAGTAACCCACCCAGACCCAGTCCCCTACCCTAAATTTACCCCTGACTAATGCACCTAACACTATGGGCAATTCAGCATGGCCAATTCACCTGACCTGCATATCTTTGGATTATGGGAGGAAACTGAAACACCTGGAGGAAACCCACACAGACACTGGGAGAAGGTACAAACTTTACACAGACAGTTGCCCGATGTGGGCATCAAATCCGGGTCTCTGGCGTTGTGAGGCAGCAGTGCTAACCACTGAGCCACTGTGCCACCCAGTTAAATTGTTGGGGAATTCAAGCCCCTAGAATGTTCATAATGTGGGATTTATTAATGTTGATGTCATTGAATGTCAAGAGATGATGGTTAAATTCTCTCTTGCTGGAGATTGTTATTGCCTGGCAATTAACTGACACAGATATTACTTTCCACTTCTCAGCCCAAGCCTAGATATTGCTCAGGTCCTCAGGATCGCCACCTGGCATTGACCTAGGAACCAGAAATGAGAATGGCAAACTCAATTTTGTCAGCACTTCAAAGTCCTCCTCACTAACATCTGCGGGCTAGTGCCAAAATTGTGAGATCTATCTGACAGACTAATCAATAAACTAGTCATACTCATGGAAATATTAAATCTACTGTCAATTTAGGTTAAGATATAGGTCAATAGAGATGCAATGGCAAACTTTTTTATGTTAGTTCAGAAAAAACAGAATAGATGCACTCTAACAAATAAAACAGTCTAAGGGAATACTGTTCATCCATGCTAAACCAAAACAGTCAAACCCAAAGAAAGGACATATCATTGTACAAAGCTAGATAGCAGCTTGGACAGAATTTACAAAACAGCAAAGAATTATAAAAAGATTAATAAGGAGGGAAAATTCAGTACATAAGAGAAAGTTAGCTAAAAATATCAAAACAGAAAAACGTTTCTTCAGATATTTTAAAAAAGCAAAATTAACAAAGTAAGTGTTGCTCCTACAGAAAATGAATCTCAGGAATTAAGTACTGCTCACTGCACTTATGGAAGGATGTTATTGTGTCGGAAGCAACTCCGAGAAGGTTTACTCGACTAATACCTGGAATGAGTGGTTTGCCTTATGAGGAAAAGTTAGACTGGTTAGATATGTATCCTCTGGATTTTACAAGTGTCAGAGGTCACTTGATTGATCTTGCATAAGATCTTGCAGGAGACTTGACTGAGTGGATGTGGCTAGGATATTTCCTCCTGTGAGCAAATCTAGAACTAGGGGTCATAGTTTATAAAAAAAAAAAGGGGTTGCCCATTTAAGGAAAGATAGGCAACTTTTGTTTTCTCTGAGGGTTCTGGAATTCCCTTCTTCAAAAAGGGGTGGATGCATCATCTTTAAATATTTATCAGGCAGAGTGTAAATCAGACTCTGATTACCAAGGGGATGAAAGATTATCAAGAGTATGTAGGAATACAGAGTTGAAGTTAAAATCAGATCAGCCATGGAGCAAGCTGAATAGGCCTCCTCTTGTCCCTTGTTCGTATGTAATTTACAGACATTGTCTCAGAAGGTCCCATCATTATTCCCGGGTTTGTCCTGTCCCATCAGTTGGATGGATCCTGAAGAATTGGTGTCGCTGATGTACAGGGACTTACCATGAGAGTCCTCAACTTGGACCCCATACCCCAGGAAGTTTCATAATATCAGGCTGAATGTAGGCAAGGAAACATCCTGCTGATTGCCACATACTCAGTAGTAGGGCAGTAAGGGAGCAGAACATTCTCTGAGTGGGGTAATTCAAAGTCCATCCTTAACAGTGGCTTGGCAGCAGCGCTGACTAAAGAACCATAGCTGCTGGTCTGAGTCTGTGACAGGTGGTGAAAGAACTAACAAGAGGGAAAAACATACTTGAGCCCAACATCACCAATCTGGCAGCTGCAGATGCACCTGTCATGCTAGTATCAGTAAGAGTGGCCACCACAGTCCTGTAGAGACAGCTCTTGTCTTCACATTGAGTATTACATCCTTTCTGTTGTGAGGCACTCCCACTATGCTAAATAAAATGGATTTTATAGTCCAGACTATCCCTATTCTCTATTGCCACCATATTCGATGAAGAGGGCAGGCTAGGAGTAGTAACAGGTACACCTAAAAATGAGGTGGCACCTGGTGAGGTTACAAAAAAGGATGAATCAGTATAAGCAGAAAGTGAAAGATAGAGCTAAATGGTTCTACAACCAACAGATCAGATCTAAGGTCTGCAATGTCTGATTGGGAATGGATAAATAAACAACTCGCTGGATAGGAGATTCCATTTCTGCATATTCAATGAAGAAGGAGTCCAGCCCATTGTTGTAAAAGGAAAGGCTGTAAGTGCTGAGATCCATCTCAGCCTCCTGTGGAGATCCTTTGCATCACAGTCTTCAGTTAATTTGATTCATGCAAAGGTATGGACACTGACAATATTTCAGCAAGGGTACTGAAAAATTGCATGACTTCACTTAGAATCTGCCATATTCTGAGTCAAAATGTTCCAATACAGTTACAACAAATTGCTGGCAATGTGGAAATTTGTCCAGGTATGTCCTGTAAAAAAAAAAAGGACATATTCAACCTGGCTAATTATCAATCCATCAGTTTAATTTTGATGACCAATAAGGGGAAGGGGAAGTAACATCAGCAGTGTTAAGAAGCACTTGCTTAATAATAACTTGCTCATTGATGCTGAGTTTGGGTTTTGGCAATTTAGCTCCTGAACATATTATAGCCTTGGTTGAGACATGATCAGACGAGTTTAACTCCAGAGGAAGTCCGACATTGAGACTGCATTTGGGGACTGTTTACTATGAAACAGATGCTGGAAAATCATAGCCAGTACGTATACATCTCTGCAGCTTCTTGTTTTGGAATTTCAGGACATAGGCCATCACATCCTGAGGATTTGTCAGATCTTACTCCCTTTACTTCCTGCAATATTTTATCACCACTGATATTCACTTTGTTAAGTCTCTTACTCCCAATAAGCATCTTGGTTACCCTTAATTTCTGGTAAATGATTTGAGCGTTCGAATGTGAATACAGTAACAAAATATTGGATCAATATGTCTGCCATTTCCTCTTTCCCCATTACAATTTCTCTTGCCTCTCCCTCATACGGAGCAATACATCTTTTAATATTCTTTTTATATACTTGTAAAAATTCTAACAATCTGTGTTATATTCCTACTTAATTTATCACCTCTTCTATTTATCCCTTTGTTGTCAATTTTTTTTACTGCTTGCTTATTTGTCAAACACTGCCAAACTCAGGCTTATTACTATGTTTTTGAAACATTGACAATTCTTTTTAAAAACATACTGTTCTTAACTTCCCTCAGCAGCCACAGGATATTACTTGCTGAGACTTTATTCTTCAACTTTTTGAATTTTCTTGAACTTTTTGAATTATTTCTTTATATTGTTCCTCAATTTCAGTCTAACCATCTTATTATCCTTAGTCAGCTCTCCCTTTGTATCCACAAAAAGAGTATTGTTTAAGATTCATGTTTGAGTGCGAGTATGTTTCTTTTGAACTCAATATGGAATTATAATCACTTTTTCCCAGAGGACCTTTATCAATAAATTACTAATTAAACTTGCCTCACTGCAAACTACAAGATTTAATCTACATTTCGTTTCAAGGAATAAACGCAAAAGTATTTTCTGCAAATTCATCTTTCAGATTATCTTTGCCAATTTGATTTGTGCAGTCCATATGCAGAGTTGGAGATCGCTCCCCCGCGCCCCCCACCCTCCCCCCCCTCCCCCACCCAACCCCAACACCCAGCATTTTTTAGTGTACTTGTTGCAAGTTCAGTGTATTTATCACATCATGTTCTGTTGAGAGATATAGCTACTATTACGAAACCAGCAGCCCACATTCTATCATAGCCAATACTCTTTTTCACTGGTATCCTTATTTCATCCTTTATTATCATGCTGTTCTTTCTCCTTTTACATGCTACTTGTCTTTTTGAAGTGTTGCTTATCCTGGAATATTTATTTGCCAACCTTGTTCACTTTGAAACCATGTCTCTGCAATAGCAGTTCTGTTGTGATCCCAGTTGACGGTAATACTGGACAAGTCAGATCCTAGAGGGAAACCTTAGCTTGATAAATTAGGATTTTAATTTTTGCAGTTTGTTACCAAGGGGATTAGTTACTGAACATACTTACATCTGACAATGTACTTCACAAAGAACACAAGTCTATTATATAAAAGAAAACAAGCTCTCCCACTGTCTCACCTTCACAGAGCTGAAATCACACATCTATTTAATTTAAATTCTCAAAAGATAATATATTATATACCTTTATCACAACTAGATATTAGATTCCTTACAGTGTGGAAACAGGACCTTCGGCCCAACAAGTCCACACCGACCCTCTGAAGAGCAGCCCATCTACACCCAACTCCCTCTGACTAATGCACCTAACACTATGGACATTTTGGCATGGCCAATCCACCTGACTTGCACATTTTTGGATGGAAACCCACGAAGACACAAAGAGAATGGGCAAAACTCCACACAGACAGTTGCCCAAGGTTGGAATCAAACTCTGGTTCCTGGCACTGTGAGGCTGTAGCACTAACGACTGAGTCACCATGCCACCTCTGAACCTTATCTCTCTATATGTGCCATTAGTTCATCTTAGTCATTATGAATTATTTCACATACAGAACCTTTTTGTTAAGTATCATTGTTTGCATTTATCTTATTTGCAAGTTTAAACTCAGTTCCTTACTGTACCACTCTGTCTTCTTTATTACCTTGACTTTTCCTTCTAATTTACTACATCTTCTTTTACCTCTTTAACATTTAATTTGTTTGAATCCATATCCACAACCTTAGTTACATTATGTGATTCCTACTGATATCATTACTGGAGTCTGGGTTGATAAGCTTTTTTCGCTTTTCTCTTTCAATCAAAGACAATGCTGAAGATTTGATTTTAACAATAAAACAGAAGTTCATTATGCAACAGAAATGAAAAAAAATTGAACTCACTGAAATATTTGCATATAACACAAGTTTAAATATTTCAAAATTACCAGTAAAGTACAATGCAATTAATCCCAACAGCATCCTTTTGCAGTGCCCAAGCTAGTGTGAACTCACTTCTCTATCAACTCGCTTGGAAGTGACTTAACTGGCTTTATTTCCTGGTCTTGAAATCTGAAGGCCTCTTCTTTAAGGTTTGATGCAAGTGAGCTCAGACTTTCCCAGTTTCAAATATTAATACATACCAAGGTTTTAATCAAAGGTTTTTCATCTGAAACTTTCAATCAAAACTCCTAGCATGGAAGCAACTTGTTTCTTAACAGTTCTAAGCTATCTCCCTTTTTCAGGAGAAACTCTTTAACACATCCAATTTCTACCAACACCTCTGCAAACTACATATAAAAGATTTCTTCAAGTTATGGGTGTTTTCCGTAAGCCGAAAGGAGCAAATTTCCAGATCCTTATAACAGCTGCCTAATGCATAACTGTTTCCACTGTGCCCTTGTAAAACTCATCTAACTTAAAAAAAAATCACAGTCCTGTAAGGTTCTCTATCATATAGCATTGATGGTCTTCACCCAGTTTGCATTTGCTAGAACAGGATATAGGGTATCTGCCTTTGAATCTAATGCAGCTGAGTCCTGACATCCGCAGAGAGAGCTTTGTCCTCCCCAATGTCCTTCTCCTATTTGCTCAGTTCCTGAGAATTGTTATGACACAGTGGTAAACCCCTCTGTTTTTTTTAATAGATATTTTTATTGAAAATTTAACATGCTTTTACACGTTTACAGAAGAAAACTAAAAAAAAAACAAGTATAAACATTGATATACAATTAAATCTTAAATAAATAATAGCCAAAATCTATCAAACAGAAAAAAAAGAAATACCGAGAGAAAAAAAACTCAACTAACTACTCATCTAACCTACAACTAACCAGAGTGTATGATTAAATCTCTTACATTATTCAAGAGAAAAAAAAATGATGGATAACACAGAAATTGAGTTGTGAGATACATGCTTGGAATATGTTAACATCAGATCATAACAAAACCCGTATTCATGCGGGATTCCTCTTCTAAGGGAGGTGGACAGCTAGGTTCACCCTCCTCAGGGAAGTGGACAGCTAGGTTCACCCTCTCAATTAAATAAAGGCCCTTGTTAGGATGACTGAGATATCTGTATTTGTGTAATTCAAGAAGGGCTGCCATATTTTATGGAATAATTCGGGGTTTTTTTGTAAGGAAGTCAGGGGGAGTATATATTCCATAATTATTCTGTGCCAATTCGAAGGTCCATGAAGGCCCTTTGCCACCCAGTTTACCAAAATGTTTTTACTTGCACAGAAAAAGAGAATGGAAAATAATCTCTTCCCTGTCGTAATTTCAGGTGTTCTTTATCCAATAAGTGTGTCTCCTATAGCGGAGCTTTATCAACCCTTTCTTTCTTGAGATTTGATAATATTTTCTTCCTTTTGATTGGTGAATTACTCCCCGTGACATTCCAGGTGCACCATTTAATCAACTGATTAACCATAATCACCGGGCAAGTCCGAGACCCCTCGGGAGAAGAAACTGTATCCAAAACATCCTGAGCATAGAGCATATAACATTCACAAAAATAAAGGCTCTTTAATACACTCAGATCAATATAATAAAAAACTATTTCTAAATAAAAAAATATAAAACATATTTAAACTGAGATCTTCCCCCTTGTTCCCAGGGGGCATCACTTCCTTTCCAAAAGACCATCATGACCTCTCCCAACCAGTGCCCCACCCTTGACCCAGGCACCCCACGATAGGATAAAGAAAATTCAAATGTACTACTGAGCTAGAATTAACAGTGAGTACCCTACCCCCCATCCTCCCCACCCACACCAACACCTGGATATATTTGGTAATGTTAATACCATGTATGAACATATATGACTATAAAATTACACTCTCAGCGAATAATAATTAAATATAGTAATACAAAATAACCCCGCTCCTAAGGACAGAGATAAAATAGGATAAGGTAACCATCTCCCCCACCCCCCACCTACATTAACTAGACCCCCTGGCCTATATATATTAAAAAAAAGTGAGAAAATCGCTAAGTGAAGAATAAATAAATAAACCCCTCTCCCCACCCCCTGGAGATAATATTAAACAGTAAGGTAATGAAAGGAAAAAAAAGGGGTAAACCGGGGTGGGGTAGGGCAAAACAACATCAATTAACTCTTACAATTTATCTAAGAGAGTCCAAAAATCCCTTGGCCTTCTCTGGTGATCCTAAGTTATACATGGACTCTTCATGACTGAAGCGTAGCGTGGCTGGGAAGTGCAAGGAGTACAGAATGTTTAAGTCCCTTACATGCTTCTTCGCTTTGTCAAAATGCCTTCCTCTTTCAGACCAAAGCTGGGAAAAAGTCCTGAAATAACATAATCTTGGATTCTTTATAAATCATGGCTTGGGGATCTTTCCCAAGATTTCTGGAAGCTTCCAAGAGCATCTGCCTCTCCTTGTAGCTCTGGAGCCGGAACAGGACTGGGGGGGAGCGCTGATTCGAGCCGGGCCCGTGTATTGCAACCTGGTAGGCCCATTTCACCCTGATCCAGTCTCCAGATTTAACAGCAGTGGAAGCCACTGCTCGAGGAACATTATAAGCTGGCATTCTTCTTCCCGTTCGGGAAGGCCCAGCAAATGAATATTTTTTCGACGACCTTGATTCTCAAGGTCGTCAATGTTATTTTCTAAGGTCCGGACTTGCTGTTCGAGAGTCTGGACCCGATCCACGGTCGATTCTGATATTGTCTCAGAGGTCGCGGCCTTTAGCTCCGCCCCTCTGACTCGTCGCTCAATTTCCTCAATGTCTCGATCGTGCTTTTGTAGTACGGCCGAGAGTGAATTCCATTGGCTCCGGGACTCTTCGATGAAGGCGTCGATCTTCGTGTCAAGTTTGGAGATTATTTCTGCAAGGCTCGCCACCGTAGGTAAGTCCCCCGAAGCGGCTGCGGATGCTTTTGCTGCAGCTGGGGAGGGTGGGGGAGGGGCTCCTGCCTGCTGAGAACAGCGGGCTCCTTTCCCCCTAGTCATTTTTACAGGAGACGAGACTGTTTAAGTTTAGTACTGAGCAACTAATTACATTAAGTAAAAACTATTTTAAATGATTTGGTACGTGTGGGAGATGCGGGTGACCCACTTTGCCCAAGTCTTGGGAGGAGCTCTATAGACTCAGACTTGCTGAGTCGCCGCCATCTTGGATTCCCCGTAAACCCCTCTGTTAATTAAACTAAACACCCATGAAAGCTCACCTCACCTCATAATCTGTTAAAATATGAGTGACGGAGTTCCCAAATTCCACTATTTAAAGAAAATAATATCAATTTATTCTTTAACTCTAGAAATGAACATTAAATAACAACTATTCACAATTTTAAACACTTCTTTCTCTTAAATGCTTATTACCTGCCTCCAACTCTATAACAACATACTGTTCCAATAAGACACTTACTAAAATTAAGTCAAATTAATTTCAAAACCATACAGCAGCTGTCGTCTTCAGTGTCTGTCATCTCTCAACTGAAGATCTCCCTGGGTCATCGACTTTCTTTTTGCTATGAAGATATTTCATATGAAAAGGTACCTTTGATAGAGAGTGTTTCAATCTTTTGGATCTCTCTTTCTCTCGATGGCCGTTACTCTCTCTGATTTTCTAAATGCCTGCTTTTTTAATATCCCCAACATTGGATCATCTAATTGGTGGAGAAAGTGAGGTCTGCAGATGCTGGAGATCAGAGCTGAAAATGTGTTGCTGGAAAAACGCAGCAGGTCAGGCAGCATCCAGGGCACAGGAGAATCGATGTTTCGGGCATAAGCCCTTCTTCAGGAAGGCTTATGCCCGAAACGTCGATTCTCCTATTCCCTGGATGCTGCCTGACCTTCTGCACTTTTCCAGCAACACATTTTCAGCTCATCTAATTGGTTCCAGGTAAATTCAAACTCGATTAGGTTTTAGTATCCTGGGGCATAATTTAAACTGGTTGAAGTTGAATTGTTGTCAAAACAGCAACCAACTCAGGTATCCATTTTACAGCCAAATGTTAGATATTTTCAATTTTCCAGTGCACTCTGACACTGGTATCTAGTCATATGACACAGGTGCTTGTAAGCTCTCAGTGCAGAACAGCATTCACTCTCTCTTAAAGGTGCAGTACACACCTTCAAATTCATAACAACACCTATCACATTGCCTCATTGCCTGCTCCAACTATACAGAACACAGAATACCAGAATGGAAGAGCGCAAGGTGCCCAGAATAGATTGGAGAGTCCCCTCAGAATACTCTAAGCCATGCAGTTGGACCTAGAACAGCCTTATTTTCTGCCCTACCAAAGTTCTAGTCACAGGCAAGTGCATCAGCTTGGTAGCCAGACCCACTGTAATGATTCCACATTACATTGCATTCGTTAGAAGCCATTAGTGTTCCCCTTGTCCCAAAGCACCTTTTGAAATTTTACACATTATCAGCCACCTTTTGTCCATCGCTCCCCTCCTTTTAAGTTATTGCCACAAGCACCTGCATCACTGAGATGGCAATATAAGATTTGCCAGTGAACTGTTCTGAAGAAGCATTACAGCACTTTTGCTCTGTTTTCTCTCCACAGAAGCTGCCAGACCTGCTGAGTTTTTCCAGCACTTTGTTTTTATTTGTTTCAGATCTCCAGCATCTGTTGTTCTTTGTTTTATTTAAGCTAAATTTATAAAGTTGAGACAAACATCTGTGTATACATACAAATCACTTTTTAAATTTTATGTTCCTTGACTGGAGATAATGAAATTTTAATACAGGAGCTTCCAATTCAGCTCTGATCAATTGAATCTGGAGCACTCAACTAATCACAGGGATTGGAGGTTAAGATTGACTGACTGAGTGGATTACCTATCAATATCAGCAATGCTAGGTACATGTAGAGCTTTGCTTCCTTACAGCATTTAATTTTTTCAAACCACATCACACAGAAATACATTACAAGATACAGCTTTTAATCCATCTTGATGTTATAGAAATCCCTTTTGTCTTTTACCCTTTAGCCCAATGGTGACATGCAGTCACTGTCCTGGAAACTTCTTTAAAGTTAATGTCATGCCTTCAATATCCATTGCCAAATCACTAGCTGTTGGTGGTAACTAGTAAACTCTGCTTGCTGCATTTCATGTATATTTTGACACAGCAACTAAGGAGCACAAGTGATTTCTTTAAAGATGCTGTTAGTGTTGAGACATTTCTGTGTTTAATGTTAATGACAATACCTTATTAGGCTGTGAATTATTTTCGGTTTGGAGACTATGTGCAATAATTCACCATCTACAAATAATATTAATTTCAAATACTTGGAATACTTTAATGGAATTGATATACTGATAGATTTATTTGCTCATGCTATGATTAAGGCTGCTTACAAATTAGTAGCTTAAAAATGTGTTGCTGGAAAAGCGCAGCAGGTCAGGCAGCATCAAAGGAACAGGAGAATCGACATTTCGGGCATAAGCCCTTCTTCTTATGCACATTTTTAAGCTCTGATCTCCAGTATCTGCAGTCCTCACTTTCTCCTACAAATTAGTAGCTACTTGCCCACACTGCTGCCCACACTATATATTACTGAGCAACATTTTATCATAATTGTTTTTCATTAATTTACTGGCAACTAAATGATACCTTATTTTTGCAGCTTTCAGCACATTCTTTTCATTGAGCAAGCTTCAACATCTTTAGCAACAGAAATGATGAAAACATTACGTAAAACAATTTTAGAAATCAAATCACTCACCTGCCAGCAATAGCAGTGCTACAGGTGAATAACATATTGGTACTATGTCCAACATTCTAATTGTGGCATTTAAAAATCCAAAATATTTCCAGAATGTATGATTGAAACCTGACATCTAAATACTGATAAGCCTTGGAGCACAATCAAGAATTGTAAAATGTTTTTGTCAACAGTTTTGCTGTTACTATATTATGTCTGGTTTTCCAGCCAGTTTACTCATTTGAGGGTTACATGGAATTGCTTTGAATGTACAGCATAGAAACAGGCCATTCGGTCCAACACATTGGTGCAGTATTTATGCTTTAAAGAAGCCTCTTTCCACTCCACGTTTTCCAATTCATTTTTCTTCCTCATGTTTATCCAGCTTCCCTTAAATGCATCTACGCTATTCACCTCAAGTATTGCTTGAGGTTCTTGCAGTGAACCCAACTTTATTCTAATCTGAAAATAGCCACAGGAGGATCACCTGACTGAGGCAGACAGGAATTTTCTTTACAGTCAAGTCTCTCTCTCAGCTCAAGAATTTTAATAATTTTGGTGGAAATAATCATAAGGGCCACTTTATACCAATTTGAATAGTCAGATCTGGAGTGGGAGTCAGCAAACAAGCTTGGAGAAAATAACTTAATGAACCTTTCAGAGGATTCATTGTGGTTTTGGTGAGGTATAAATGCTGCAGTAGATCTCACAAGGCATACTGTGAGCTTCATTTACTTGCCCTTTTGTCTCTCATGCAACTGAAGCTGTTTTTTTTTCAACTATTCCCAGGACTACAAGCAATGTTGTGCCGGAGACCTGTCACTTGTGCCTTGCTTCAACTTACAGGTCTTCACATTAATCTTTCTGGTTTGGGGTAAAGAGGGCTCTCCCAAATCCTGCTAAAGCCCAGGAGTCAAAATGGCACAGGTCTAACAGTGGACTCCTTCTATGGCTCTCCAGCATGATATCCTCCTCAAACGAAAGCTAAAAGGGGGAATCATAGATTCTGAATCCCACGCAATTACATACTTCAACTTCTTTCGTTCAGAAATCTATTGTTTGGGGAGAAAATGCTGTATGGGAATCTTTTGAGCAGACCTAAGCGTCATTTTGGTCTGCTCTGGGAGTGGAAATGTAGATGATACAGAATTTTGATTGTAAAATAAGTTTTTTTTGGTACTCTCTAATATTTTATTGCTGTTTTATGTTTCAGATATTATTTGTGCACATGGCACTTTATGGATCACACACTTGGCATTAGATATTTTAATGTGATTCTTAATCCAGAAAATTCAAAAAGCCAAAAATGGTCCTCAGAATTCTGGACTGGAGAAATTACAGTCTACCCAGTTTCTTAAGTAATGCACATGCATGTGTTCAATGCCTGTCAAATATAATTATATGTCTTGCATGTATATTTCCCAGCTTCTGCCTCACACTGAGACAACAGGTTTTGCACATTATTGTGTTGTTAAATATATTTCCTGTATGTGCTTGAGGATCTCATCTTAATGAGACTATCTCCATCCCTCATGACAGAAAGTGTAATTCTAAGCTGCATGTATTCTTTAAAGAATTAACCTAAACCTGATTGTTGTATGCAGAAGTAGTTTCTGGAATTTGTGTCTTTTGCTTCAATTACAAGGCAAAAAGCATTGATAACTGAAACTATACTATATCCCAGACACTTGCTAAATGGTACAACAGCAAAATAATGTAGTTTTCATTTTTCTAATGTAATCAATGAATAGGCGCCACAAATAATAGTTCTCAGGGAATAACTAACCAGAAAGCGATCAAGACATGTGTTGTGGGCAATTAAACAAACATTGGAGAGAGAGGCTCCAAACACATTCCCCATCCTTGACAAAAACATAAAACGCTGGAGAAATTCAGCAGGTTTGACATTACATATGGAGAAACAGAGTTGCCATTTCCAATCCAGTTCTGACTCTTCTTTAGAATGTCAGGTGGCAGAAACTAGCATGTTCGTGCAAACAACAAGGCTGAAGATTTCCAACAATTTTCAGGCAGGTGAGCTGAGTAGATGACCACACTCAACCTGCTCCTGAGGTCCTTGTCATCATAGATACCAGCTCCTTCAACAGCACCTCATAAGACTATAAGATATAGGAGTAAAAGTTAGGCCATTCAGCCCATTGAGTCTGCTCCGCCATTCAATCATGGCTGATAAGTTTCTCAACCCCATTCTCCCGCTTTCTCTCCATAGCCCTTGATTCCCTTGACAATCAAGAACCTATCTATCTCTGTCTAAAATACACTCAATGACTTGGCCTCCACAGCCTTCTGTGGCAATGAATTCTATAGATTCACCACTGTCTGGCTGAAGAAGTTTCTCCTTATCTCCATTCTAAAGGTCTTCCCTTTACTCTCAGGGTGTGCCCTGCCCGAGTCTCTCCTAACAATGGAAGCATTTTCTCAATATCCACTCTGTCCAGGCCATTCAGTATTTTATGAGTTTCAATTAGATCCCCCCTCATCCTTCTAAACTCCATCGACTACAGACCCAGAGTCCTCAAACATTCCTCATGTGTTAAACTTTTCATTCCTGGGATCATTGTCATGAACCTCCTCTGAACATGCTCCAGGCTCAATACATCCTTCCTAAGATATGGAGCCCAAAACTGTACAGAGTACTCCAAGTGTGGTCTGACCAGAGCCTTTTAGAGCGTTAGAAGTACATCTCTGCTTTTACATTCAAGTCCTCTAAAAATAAATGCCATAATGTGGGTGGCACAATGGCACTGCTGCCTCACAGCGCCAGAGACCCAGGTTCGATTCCTGCCTCAGGTAACTGTCTGTGTGGAGTTTGCACCTTCTCCCCGTGTCTGCGTGGGTTTCCTCCGGGTGCTTCGGTTTCCTCCCACAGTCCAAAGATGTGCAGGTTAGGTGAATTGGCCATGCTAAATTGCCCGTAGTGTTAGGTGAAGGGGTAAATGTAGGGGAATGGGTCTGGGTGGGTTGCTCTTCGGAGGGTCGGTGTGGACTTGGGCCGAAGGGCCTGTTTCCACACTGTAAGTAATCTAATCTATCTAATTGCATTTGCCTTCCTACCTACTGACTTAACCTGCAAGTTTACTTTGAGAGAATTCTGGACAAGAACTCGCAAGTCTCTTTACACTTCAGACTTCTGAATTTTCTCCCCATTTAGAAAATAGTCCATGCCTCTGTTCTTCCTATCAAAGTGCATTACCTCACACTTTCCCACATTGTACTCCATCTGCCACTTCTTTGCCCACCTTCCTAACCTGTTCAAGTCCTTATGCAGCCTCCCCGTTGCCTCAATGTTACCTGTCTCTCTACCTATTTTTGTATTGTCTGCAAACTTAGCCAGAACACTCTCTGTTCTGTCATCTAGGTCCTTAATGTATGAAGTGAGAAATTGTGGTACAACACTGAACCTTTGTGGAACACCACTTGTCACCAGCTGTCATCCTGAGAAGGACCCTTTTATCCCCACTCTCTGCTTTCTGCTAGACAACCAAGCTTCTATCCATGTTAGCACCTTGTCTTTGACACCATGGGGCCCTTAACTTCCTCAGTAGCCTTCTGTGCAGCACCTTATCAAAGGCCTTCTTGAAGTCCAGATAGATAATGTCCATTGGCTCTCCTTGATCTAACCTGCTCATTGCTTCCTCAAAGAATTGTATTAGATTTATCAGGCATGACCTCCCCTTGCTGAAACCATACTGACTTTGCCCCAATTTATCGTGCACTTGCAAGTATTAAGATATCTCATCTTCACATTGAATTCCAGGATCTCACCGCACAGAGGTTAGGCTAATTGGTCTATAATTTTATGTCTTTTTCCATACTCTCTTATTAAACAGGGGTGTCAAGTTAATGATTTTCTAGTCCTTTGGGACCCTCCCTGACTCTAGCAATTCCTGAAAGATCATACCTCCACTATCTCTTCATCTATCTCCCTTAGAATTCTGGGGCGTTGTTCATCTGATCCAGGTGATTTATCCACCTTCAGGCCATTCAGGTTTTCTAGCACCTTCTCCTTGGTGATGGCCACCATACTCAGCTCTGCCCCCTCACTCTCTTGAATTTTTGAGATATTACTTGTGTCTTCCATCGTGAAGACTGATGTGAAGTAATTATTTGGTTCCTCAGCCATTTCCTTGTTCTCCATTACTATCTCTCCAGCGTCATTTTCCCGCAGTCCAATGTCCACTTTTGCTTCTCTTTTGTCCTTTATATATTTAAAGAAACTCTTACAGTCTTCCTTTATATCACTGGCTAGCTTACCCTCATATTTAATATTCTCCCTCCTTATTTCTTTTTCTGTTGCCCTCTATTGGTCTTTGTAAGCTTCCCAATCCTCTGGTTTCCCACTGCCCTTTGCCACATTATATACTTTCTCTTTTGCTGTTATGCTATCCCTGACTTCCCCAGTCAGCCAGGGCTGCCTCATCCTCCCTGTACCATGCTTCTTTTTCCTCGGGATGAATCTCTGCTGTGTTTCCTGAATTACTCCCTAAACTCCTGCCATTGCTACTCCACTGTCTTTCCTGCCAGTCTCCTCTTCCAGCTAATTCTACCCACCTCCTCCTCATGCCTCTGTAGTTGCCTTTATTCAGCTGCAATACTGTTACCTCTGATTCTATCTTCTCCCTCTCAAATTGCAGAGTAATTTCAGTTCTATTACGATCACTGCCTCCGAAGGATTGCTTCACATTAAGCTTCCTTATCAAGTCTGCCTCATTGCACAACACCAAATCCATCATTGCCTGTTCCCTAGTGGGCTCATCACAAGCTGCTCCAAAAAGCCATCTTGTAGACATTCCACAAATTCCTTTTCTTGCAATCCACCATCAACCTGATTTTCCCATCTACCTGCATATTGAAATCTTCTTTGAACACTGTAACTTTGCCTTTCCTAGACATCTTTTCTATCTCTTGGTGTATCTTGCACCCCAGCCCATGACCTCTATCATCAAGAAGGACAAGAGTAGCATATACATGCGAACATCATCTTCCTGACCCATTCTTTACTGTCACTGTGTCAAAATCCTCAAACACTCTTCCTAACAGCATTGTGGGTGTATGTACCTATGCCATCTGGGCTGCAGTTGTTCAAGAGGTGGGTTACAACCCAAAATATTCTCAAGGGCAATTAGGATAATAAAAACTGATTTAGTCAGTGATGCTCACTTCCCATGAAATAATAAATAAAAGTAAAAGGCTTCAATAATTTTGTTCACTCTGCAGGCTGTCAAGAGACACTTAAAGTCATTCAATACAGCAAAGATATGGGCCCTGGTAACATCCTATCTGTAATATTGTAGACTTTACTGCGCTCCAAAATTAGTTGCATGTCCAGCCATGCTGTTCCAAAACAACTATATCAATCTGAAAAATTGCCAGTATATTTTCTTCCTTAAAAATGTGGAGCAAATTCAACCTGGCTAATTATTGCCCTATCAACCTAGCCTCCGTCATCAGCAAAGTGATAGAAGGTATCATTAACAGTGATATCCAGTAGCAATTACTCAGCATTAACTCGCTCACCACTTCTCAGTTTGGCAGGGCCATCCATTTTGAGACCTCATTCCAGCCTTTGGTCCCAATATGAATGAAGAGCTGAACTCTAGTAATGAGCTATGGAGACTTGATGGTAAGGCAGTTCTGGATGGATTGCAACATAAAGGATCTCCACGAACATTGAAATTAATCTGAATTAGGAAGAAGTTGTACGCAGCTAAGTCCTATGAAGGACAATTGGTCGATAATGTCTATATAATGCACTGTAAAAACTCTCTGATTCTCCTTTGACAGCACCTTCCAAACTGGTGCTTTTTATCACCTAGAAAAATAAAGTCAATAATTGGAACGTGTGTATATGAGAGTCAGCACAGAAAGGAGGATTTCTGCAGTTACATTCAATGGTTGTACATTGATGGGGTGGCATATGGTGTCCACTGGCACAGTTGATGCCTTTAGAGGCTGGTGGGCAACTCCGGGTTGGAGTGTGTCATCCCTCCAGGTAACGATATTTTGATTTAGTTTTGATTAGTTCTGTTCCATATGTTTCAGTTAACCATTAGATTTTAGCTTTGTTACAGATCCCACCAGGGGATGTTTAACCTGATTACTGTTTGTTCTAAAAGAATTGAAAGGAGGATTGGTGACAGTGAGTTACTCCTTCCAACAACATAAAAAGGAGCCTCACCATCACCCTCACCTTCTACAGGGCTGTTTAGGACTGGCAATAAATCCTGGCCTTGTCAGCATTACTCACACCACATGAGTAAATATCTGAAAGGACGTAGATCAGCCAATTGTATGGCAGAACAGGCTTGATGGACAGTACAGTTTACTGGTGTTCCCCTGTTTTGATATTTCTTTGTTCTTCACCAATTAAATAGTTTGACAACTGAAATACATTTTAGAAAAACATAAGAGATCATTTAATAAGACCACAATCTTGGTCTGCAGTGTCCCCATCCGGAGCACACAGTTAAATGCATACACCTTGAGGTTCTATCTTCATCATCACAGAATTTCAGAATAGCACAGAAGAACGCCACTTGGTCCATCATGCCTGCAGTATGGGCATCATGTTGAGAAGTGCCTGAATTCCCCCATACACCACTGTGGCACGAACTCAAACACACAGTATTACCCCGATAATTCTTACCTTTTATGCCTTTCAGGTCATTTGATGATACCAATCCTGCTGTTAGAGTTGTTTCTCGTTTGTTTGCAGTGTAAACCTTTCTTGCTAATGATAACACTTCAGTTGACATTGAACATACATGATATAATTTGTACATGTTTGCATATCAATTTGTGATTCAATCAGACATTACAATGTTATCATTTAAAATTCACAGTTGCAATATTTTCCTGCAGGAAACAGCATTTTCTCCACATAGTCTAAGATAAATGACCAATGTGTAAACAGCCATCGCGAATCACAAAGATGCTATCATCTCCAGTCTGCGACCATCTATTTTGAAACAAAGAGGGAACACTTCATTTTAAATAAAAGGTTTTATTTTCAAAATTTACTCCTCCACCAAATACTAAATCAGGAAAATTACAAATGTAATGCAAATATTTATATTTTGTCACTTTCTTCAGTGAATGAGTTAGATTTGATACTTTAGCTTAAGGAGTTAGATGTAATTTTGTTTTCTTGCTACATTTGATGAAGTCATTTCATTCAATTTTTGTTTCTGTGACCTCAATAAGGTAATTAAAGGCAAAGAAAACTAAAATGTGCAACATGATTAAGGTCTATATTATGGCCAGTTTTATTGTTTTTGCCTCTTTGAATAATGCTTGTGGTCAAGGTTCTCATTGCCCCTATGAGATGTTCAGCACAGATTCAGTATCTCCTCTGTCTTTTTGGCAAGAAAACTGCAGTTACTCTGAAACGATATGCCTTCTCTCCTCTGAAACAATGGATTTATAAAACACTTCAAATAGTATTCCACATACGGAAATTATAATAAAGAAAAGGAGAAATCCCACAAGAATTGTTTTGAAAGACAGACATGCTGTATTTAGTCACATCATGATCCCTGATGTTCACTGATGATAGTCTAACTTTTTAAAATTTGAAGCTTATTACATACTTGGACAAATATTGAGCATTTAATGAATAACCCTTCAAATCTTGCTTTTTTCACTTTAATAGTCAATCTCAAGTTTTATAGACAATCAGTACAAGAAATTGTATTGTGGTTGATACATTCATTTGGAATACTTGTAGTTATTTTTGATTAAACTGGTTAAACCAGAAGTTCAATTTAGGTTGAGATCATTTGACTTTTTGTTGGATTCTTGATGGGTTCTTTAAGTATTGCAGGGTTTAACAGCAGAGTATATTACTGCATCAGTTTGTGCTGTATAAAACTGTTCAACAAATTATGATCTATTTTTGAACCTATCGCCAATTGTTTTAAGCAATGCTGCAAAGCCTGCAATACAAAATTAGATCAATGTTGTGAAACATAAAGCATCTATTTGGGTTTTTGCTTCACAACATTTCTGAGGTTTAATATGGAGTCAGTCAAAAAAAGGACAGAGAAAATAAATTGAATTAATTCTATACATTGTAATTCACAAATGAGTGTTGCTAAGTTCTTGGCACACTGCCACAGGTAATAGCTTTCCGATACCAGTACTACAATGCTATCATTTCTCAGGCTCCAGAGAATAATGGAAAGTCCTGGAAAGGTCTGTGTGAGAGGAGAAAAGTTTAAATATTTAACTCTTGTGGTTCATGTTTCTAAAGCATACAGCAGTAATTAACTATTGAGTAGGTTGTAAGTTCAGGCAAGTGAATAAATTACACAAAAGCAAATTACTGCAGATGTTTGAAATCCATAAAAAAAAAGTTGGAAACACAGAGTAGGTTTGGCAGCATTTATGGAGAGAGGAACAGAGCTAACATTTTAGGTCAATGATTCTTCATTAGACTGTGCCAAATAAGTCACTGGGAGTTGTAGTGACTGTAACAAAGTCAGCCAACTTGGTCTTAGAGAATATGGGTTCTTGGATTGTGACTGTTAATCTGGACAGATAAAAAGGGAAGGGTCAAAAATGCTGACACTCTGAGAGCTAACTCTGAATGAGACAGCACTAAAGTCAAGGACTGTTCATGTAGAAGGTGTTTGGTAAGCTTTCCTTTATTGGTCAGAGCACTGAATATAGGAGTTGGGAGGTCATGTTGCAGCAGTATAGGATATTGGTTAGGCCACTTTTGGAATATTGCACACAATTCTGGTCTCCTTCCTTATGGAAGGATGTTGTGAAACTTGAAAGGGTTCAGAAAAAAATTACAAACATGTTGCCAGGGTTGGAGGATTTGAGCTATAGGGAGAGGCTGAACAGGCTGGGGCTGTTTTTCCTGGAGTGTCGGAGGCTGAGGGGTGACCTTATAGAGGTTTATAAAATCATGGTAATCCTTAGGTTAAATCACCACCAGCTGTGTCTCTCCAGTGAAAGAACAGCCTGGTTCAGTAAGAGTATGATGACTTTATCTTTACTATATTATCTTTACTACATTATATAATGACTGCATTGTCTATGTTAATTCCTTCAGTAACAGGGAGTGAACTCACAAAAGGAAGCAAATGGAAACATAAATCTAGTTGTGCTTCTTCCTGACTTTCATTTGGCTGAATATTCATGGGATGAGGATAATCCAGTGAAGGAATGCAGAAATCCCAAGGACACGCCAATTTTTCCACAGGCCTTAATTTTCACAAGAAGAAAAATGCACATAATAAATGAGATTGCAACTTTTCTGTTTAGAGTGATAATTGTTGTTGAAGGTGATGCTGCTAAAAGGGTTAATGCTCTTATTACATTGGCGCCATCACTCAACTATTGGAGGAAGGAGTCAAGGAGTTCTGTTCTAGCTTTTGGAGGGATCAGATATATCTCCGTCAGTTCCTTAACATCCTCGTAATTATGACTGACTGAATGCAATTTTACTTTTTACTGTTGTCTAGTAATCCTTCTTGTTATTGAAGAACAGAACCTCTTCTGTAAATACTCTGTGGTGGAGTATCCTCTACCACTCGTCACCCGATAGGCCTAAGACAGACAGGGATTGGTGGCAGCTAAATAGCTCAAACAACCCTCACCCACCACCACACACAGCCAGAGGTGACAAATATAACAAGGTGTCGCAGGGATAATCTGGCAAAATATTGTGCTATGTGCAGATTCATGAATCTATATTTTTCAGTACTATATGAAAATAGAAAAAAGTGTTCATTTTTGACATCACTGCTCTTTCAGCTTAACCACCATTCTTTATTTTCAATGGGAATGCATTTTAAATTTCAAATGACCATTACATTGTGTAGTTTTCATTGCTGTATTTTGCCCATTTCAATAACTATTCTATTGGACCCTACTATCGACTTTCCCTCTACCTGACGCTGTGCAGATTTCTGAGGGCCATATGTGGCAGTGACTTTCTGAACAGGAAGTCAATGCATCTGCATGCTTATCAGTGGGATAGAATGTTGCCCACTATCACTTCCAATGGTTCTTCTCGGTGTCATGGTAAACATTTTCAAAATAAATATTGAATGATGGATATGCACCATCTGACTTTGTTCTCATAATTCTCTCCTTCAAATGATACATGAGAAGTGCCTTAGCTAAACTGCTAAATAGGGATTAAAATATTAAGAAGCAATCTGCCTGTTGTGATTAGTTACACCATTTCAAGGAGCAATCAATTGCACTAAGATGAAGAAATGTAATTGTCAGCCTCAACAGACATTCTGTATCTTTGACCATACTAATCTTTGGCAATAACAGCTGCATTTATTTGAAGTGAGCAGCTCCAGAAGGAACCAAAATGTTTTTGGGAGTCTACCCGGAAATTATAACTATCCTGACAAGATTTCTAACAGCTTGTACTTAATGCAGAAAAATGCCCAAGGCACAACATAGAAATGTTATCAAGCAGAATGTGACACTGAGCTCCACGAAAAGATGTTAGAAGTGGTGCCAAAAACTTATTCAAAGATATAGGCCTCAAGTTGTAAGCAAGGAGAAAGTAAGGACTGCAGATGTTGGAGATCAGACTCGAGAGTGTGGTGCTGGAAAAGCACAGCAGGTCAGGCAGTATCAGAGGAGCAGGAGAGTCGACTTTTCAGGCATAAGCCCTTCATCAGGAATCATGATGAAGGGCTTATGCCCGAAACATCAATTCTCCTGCTCCTCGGATGCTGCCTGGCCTGCTAATGCTTTTCCAGCACCACACTCTCGACACAAGTTGTAAGCTGAAGAACATGAAGGAGGTGCGAAGTGGTTTAGGGGGTGATAATCAGAGCTCAGCAGTAAGGAAGCTCAAAGTTTGTGAGAAGATTTGTAGCTCGGGTGCTTGTTGTTGTGGTTCTGTTCACCGAGCTGGGAATTTGTGTTGCAGGCGTTTCGTCCCCTATCTAGGTGACATCCTCAGTGCTTGGGAGCCTCCTGTGAAGCACTTCTGTGATCTTTCCTCCGGCATTTGTAGTGGTTTGAGTCTGCCGCTTCCGGTTGTCAGTTCCAGTTGTCCGTTGCAGTGGTCGGTATATTGGGTCCAGATCGATGTGCTTATTGATTGAATCTGTGGATGAGTGCCATGCCTCTAGGAATTCCCTGGCTGTTCTCTGTTGTCCCAGTCGAATTCATGTTGCTTGTCATCTGTGTGTGTGGCTACTAAGGATAGCTGGTCATGTCGTTTTGTGGCTAGTTGGTGTTCATGGATGCGGATCGTTAGCTGTCTTCCTGTTTGTCCTATGTAGTGTTTTGTACAGCCCTTGCATGGGATTTTGTACACTACATTGGTTTTGCTCATGCTGGGTATCGGGTCCTTTGTTCTGGTGAGTTGTTGTCTGAGAGTGGCTGTTGGTTTGTGTGCTGTTATGAGTCCGAGTGGTTGCAGTAGCCTGGCTGTCAGTTCGAAAATGCTCTTGATGTATGATAGTGTGCTTAGTCTTTTGGGTTGTGGAATGTCCTTGTTCTGTTGTCTTTCCCTTAGGCATCTGTTGATGAAATTGCGGGGGTATCCGTTTTTGGCGAATACATTGTATAGGATCATCAAGGCCACACTCACAGGAATCCGATTCATTAGAGAGGAAGAAAAGGACAACCAGCTCCCATTCCTAGACGTGATGGTACAGAGAACACTAACAGAGAATTCACCACAAAGGTATACAGGAAAGCCACACACATAGACCAAGTCCTAAACTACGAGAGCAACCACCCTAACACACACAAAAGAAGTTGCATCAAGACACTATTCAAAAGGGCCACAACACACTGCAGCACACCAGAACTGCAAAAAGAGGAAGAACACCTGTACAATGTATTCGCCAAAAACGGATACCCCCGCAATTTCATCAACAGTTGCCTAAGGGAAAGACAACGGAACGAGGACATGCCACAACCCAAAGGACTAGCCACACTACCATACATCAAGAGCATTTCCAAACTGACAGCCAGACTACTGCGACCACAAGGACTCATAACAGCACACAAACCAACAGCCACTCTCAGACAACAACTCACCAGAACGAAGGACCCGATACCCAGCATGAGCAAAACCAATGTGTACAAAATCCCATGGAAGGATTGTACAAAACACTACATAGGACAAACAGGAAGACAGCTAACGATCCGCATCCATGAACACCAACTAGCCACGAAACGACATGACCAGCTATCCTTAGTAGCCACACACACAGATGACAAACAACATGAATTCGACTGGGACAACACTACTATTATAGGACAAGCCAAACAGAGAACAGCCTTGGAATTCCTAGAGGCATGGCACTCATCCACAGATTCAATCAATAAGCACATCGATCTGGACCCAATATACCGACCACTGCAGCGGACAGCTGGATCTGACAACCAGAAGCGGCAGATTCAAACCACTACAAATGCCGGAGGAAAGATCACAGAAGCGCTTCACAGGAGGCTCCCAAGCACTAGACAGGGGACGAAACGTCTGCAACACAAATTCCCAGCTCGGCGAACAGAACCACAACAACTAAGGAAGCTGAATGTAGAATTCTGGTGGTGGAATGATGAAAATAGAGATGTTCAATAGAGCAAGATTAAAGAATGCAGAGCCTGAGGTTTGTGGGACTGGATGAAATTACAAAGATAGCGAGATGTGAGCCTGTGGAAGCACTTGGATGCAATGATTAAATTATAAAATTAACATGTTGCTGGACCATATATTGCTGTAAGCCTATGAGTACAGAGGTAACAAATAAATGAGACTTGGTGCAATTTAGGATGTGAGTAACAATTTTGGTTGAATTAAATTTTACAGAGGTCACAACATGGGAACTAAGGGGTAGAGTATTGGACTAAATTAAGCCTGGTGATAACAAAGGCATGAATGAGAGGTTTAGTAGCAGATGGGCTGAAGAATTGAAAAGGAGTTTTATGGAAGTTAGTCTTCAATGAAGGAGAGGAAATTGGGGTCATTAGCTCAGCTCAGTGTTAAACAGAAAGCCAAGTTTGTAAATGATCTGATTGTGCCTCTGAGAGAAGTCAGGGAATAAATTAGATGAGAATTGGATTAGAATTTGTGGCAGGGAATGAAAATAATGTGGTTAATTGTCGTGTCCCATTCTGGAGATGGGAACCTGGTTACAGGGAATTAAACATTTGAAAAGGAGTAACCTGGTCATGACCCATCTGTAATTTACTCATTTCTGATTTAACGATAATTGATAGGACGTGGATGTCCAAGTTGCTGTTGGAAAGCAGGAAGATCATAAGAATACTTTCAGCAGTCCATAGCTGTGTCACCCAGATTTCATGAAATAATGGAAATAACGGATGGAGGATTCCTTCGTAACTTAACATTTACAGTTAACATCTGCAGGCTGGTTCCTCTGGGCTGTGTACAGCCTGGCAGCTGAAGGAAGCTTGCAGGATTAGTTCCATTGCCGTTTGCTCGTGGACCAGGAGGAGCAAGTATGTCTTCCCTTGACCTAACAAGCTTATCTCCAAAATGTTGTAATAACACAAATGATGGACATCCACCTCCCCCCAACAACCCCCCGCCAACATCTGATTCTCCTCCATTATGACACACCAGTATTGCCATAAGCAGAATACATACTTGTCTAGGCCCCTAACCTGAACCTCCAGTATGTAACCATAGTGGGGCAGGGGGCAGTATAACACTTCAGCTGTCATGCCTGTCTGCCATCTTGCTCACCACTAGCACATGACACCCTAATTAAATGTAAATGCCAGATTTTCAGTCATTATGACCCTGACATGGTTTTAAAGTGGACAAAAGTGACACTTAATAATGGATCTGCTCATGATAAACAGAAGAAGGACCAGTGTGAAAGAACGTGGTCTATACCTTTTCAATAAAATCATCTGTCCCTAACAACTTTGCTATGTCTTCTTTCTCCACATTACTGAGTGTCCGCAGCTACTTATATTTAGTGTGGCAGCAATATTTTTTATATAAGTAAAAGAAATGTGGGTTTACTCTGGGTGCTTCGGTTTCCTCCCACAGTCCAAAGATGTGCAGGTCAGGTGAATTGGCCATGCCAAATTCTCCATAGTGTTTGGTGCATTCGTCAGAGGGAAATGGATCTGTGTGGGTTACTCTTCAGAGGGTCGGTGTGGACTTGTTGGGCCGAAGGGCCTGTTTCCACACTGTAGGGAATCTAATCTAAATAAAATCTGAAACTGGTGCATTTGGACATTTCAATCCATTGGAAAAAGTTTCTTCTTAATTTCACTTCTGTTTTACTGTATGTAATACTTTAGGATAGAATATGATTAAAGGGGGAGGGGAAGTTAAGTTGCAAATGGATTTGGAACTTAGCAAAATGTAGAAAAAACTGTGCAAAGATCATTAAATATCTGCTGGTTAACACTAAGCAAGTGTATATACTGTCACATTGGCTTAAAATTAATGGCTTGTTGTGACGGCTTAACGGTAATATATATGCAGGTTGACATTCTTTTTCTGTTTACACAGTAACACTTCAAAGGAAAAGAGAAATGGGAAAAAAGAACTAATGATATATCTTCTATGTTATAATACATGGAAGCTTATATTCTGTGGGACAAAAGTTCTTCAATTTATTTGATTCTACAGTAAATTACATCCTGGTCTTACAAGGCCATTTATCACCAAAAAATATCTATCATTTCTCTAAAAAACAGCCCTTCCAGGAACATGGCATAGTGGCAACTGGGCAACAAGCATCACGTTGTGTTGTTTTAAAATGACAGGCAGATTGATGTCCATCAGTTCCATGAAGGTCTTTTAAAAAAAAAAATGCATTGAGTCATTCTGGACAGTGAACTAAATCCAGTATTGCTCAGAAAGCATGCTGCTGTCACACCCACCCTGCCCCCACACAAAAATCCTCTACGGAAAAAAATCATTTAGAATTTTAGGATTAAGATAGGCAGTGTAAACACATCAAGGTCATTGGCTTTGCTTTCATTTCAGTTCAAAAAGTCATGTTTGCAGTCGGTAGCTTGTGTTTTAGTTCAGTTCAGAAAATGCCAGTGTTGATTTCATAAGCAAGTTTTGCTTTTCATTCTCAACAGCAATCCAGGGAAACTAGCTATCTCAGCAAAAGTGTCTAGTTTGTGAAGATTCGAGGCTAAGAGAGTTTAGATTGAAATTGACCAGTTATTAAAATTGGAAAACATTAGTCTTACAGATTTGTAAAGATTTCATGTCCGAAAACTGAAAAAGCAATAATGAAATTGTCTCCATCTGGAACGAATCACCAAAATGAAAATCGAAGGAGTTGAACTATGGGTGTAATTTCTCTGGTTTTGAGTCTCTGGAACTACTGGTGTTGAGAAATGGTCTGAAACCTTGTTTTGGATGTTGTGTTAAAATCTTTTTAATAATAGTAAAGAGGAGAGGAAGAGTGAGAGCTTAGTTCATTTTGTTTATTTTGTGCAATAAACTTACATTTTGCTGTTCAGGAACATTTATAGCCTCGTGTGAAAAAAATCTGTGTCTCACCACCATGTTAATGAACTCAAAAAATTAAAAAAATATAACATTTCAAACCAGTTTTCCAGTTGAGATCTGCTTTGGCGAATCTTGTGGTCATCTGGCATCAGAACAATATTTCATGATTCCCATCTGAAACTCCACTAGCCATAACCCATGGAGAAAGTGAGGACAGCAGATGCTGGAGATCAGAGCTGAAAATGTGTTGCTGGAAAAGCGCAGCAGGTCAGGCAGCATCCAAGGAGCAGGAGAATCGACGTTTCGGCCATGAGCCCTTCTTCAGGAATGAGGAAAGTGTGTCCAGCAGGCTAAGATAAAAGGTAGGGAGGAAGGTCTTCCAATGCCAACACCCCTCCCCCAAGTCCCTCCTCCCTACCTTTTATCTTAGATTTCCAATGCCCCTCCCCCAAGTCCCTCCTCCCTACCTTTTATCTTAGCCTGCTGGACACACTTTCATCATTCCTGAAGAAGGGCTCATGCCCGAAACGTCGATTCTCCTGCTCCTTGGATGCTGCCTGACCTGCTGCGCTTTTCCAGTAACACATTTTTAGCCATAACCCACCCAGGTATACTGCAAGTCAAAGGCCATTAGATTAATCATTAAGTGCACCATTGGCACACTGAATGTTCATATGTGTTGACCGATTCTTGGGGCTCCCTTGAACATGCCCAGAAATCTTAACATAAATAAAACCTTGACTTGCTTCCAACGACCGAATGAATGATTTTATTGTCGTGAGTATTTTACATGAGAAAAACAGTATTATACAATGAGAAGCTTTTTCATTGTCACCAGGATCTGTTGCCATTTTCGATAGTTTCAAGAATAAGAAAAAGAATAGTATGATATAGCTTAAAGCATCAGTCCTGAGTGACCCTATCATTGAAGACACTCTGTGCCACTATCCCATCTCCACCACCTTATCGCTTTCTACACTGGACCCAACCAACGTTGAAGTTGTCACTCCTCAGGTGCCATCTTTTCCCACTGGGTCAATTCTCCTCCTCCACCGCATCGCTGCCACTTGCCACCCAGACAAACTAACATCAGAGTTGCATCTCTTGTTGCTGGCCCACCTTGCCAATATTACCCTGCTCCCCTTTGACCGCTGCTTCACTGTCACGAGCGCAGAACCCAATCAATGATAAAGTCGCCCATCCTCAGGTGCCACCTTTTTTGACTAGGCCTACCTCATTGATGTCGCCTTTACCAATGTAGCAGCTGCTGATTCTGGTGCCAGGTCCTGTGCTCGCCTTGGAAAACAAAATAGGTACTCACTTACCACCATGAGATCGGGCCCACTCGCCACCATCAGTGTCGTCTGAGCTCAGGACAAGAGGTAAGTAAAGGAAAGAGGAAAAATAAGAAGCAAACAAAGGAGAAACCAAAGAAAAGAAAAGGGGTCGGAGTGGAAGGGCCATGGCTCAGGAACCCTACTCCACTGCAATCTTGATGAGTTGCACATATGAATGTGTATGACCGACAAGCTCAGTTACTTATAGCCAGATCTATTTGGACCACATCAACTACTATTGGGCCCATCACTCCTCTGCAAAATCTGTTAAAAACTTCAGGATTATCCCGAAATACAAAGAAGAGGCCTGTCTTCTCCTGTCTAGTCAATCATCTCTTTAACACTCTAAATCTTAACTCTTATTTAATCTGAAACAGAATGCCCAGGCTAATATCTTACGTTTCACAAAGATCATCTAATCATATATAACCCGTCTCGTCCCTGGAATCCCACCTCTCTCCGGTGAAACCCTCTTTATTCATGGTTCTATTAACTCTAGACTCTACCAGTCCTGAAACACACTCTTCTAATGATTGAATAAAGGCAGAATACTGTGGATATTGGAAATCTGAAACAAACACAGAGAATCAGGAAGACACTCAGCAGGTCTGGCAGCATCTGTGGAGGGAAGAACAGAGTTAACATTTTGAGTCCCAGTATGATGATTCTTCAGAACTTCTGAAGTTCAGGGATCAGAAATTCCACCTTTCCTACTCTCTGCATGCTGCACTAGATAAAAGTGAGGACTGCAGATGCTGGAGATCAGAGCTGAAAAGACCTGCTGTGCTTTTCCAGCAACACATTTTTCATGCTGCACTAGATGTCTGACTTGAAATTTCCAAATGTTCTGTGGAATGTTTTGACTGAATTAACTAAATTTCGCCACACTTGAAAAGTGGTCCAGCTTTTTTGCATTGGCATTTAATTTGCATTGGTCTCCAGGTTATTTGGTGCTTCAGTATGACTAAACAGTGACAATTCCCAACATGAAAGTCAGAACACCAACCTGGCATTTTGAGCTTTCTCCTGCTCCAATATCATTTTCACTAGATGGCAGCATAGGCAAACTATGAGGATAATCCGGCATCTCCGAATTATGAGGATAATGTTTTGGAAACACCAAAGTAAAATGCTAAACGCCATCAGAGAAAATCCTGACATTGTACAATAGTGCGAAATAGATAATGACAAATTAGGACATGTGTACATCAATCTCGATGCATTTTTCCATTGGAATCAATGTTTGGGTTCCCCCGATTCATTCATCTGTCACTTGTCCTTTGCTCTCCGTCAGAGCCTTCCCCCCCCTTTCCTGATTGGTACTGCCATTTAAGTTGTTCCATGACAGCTGGTGATAATGGACATTTCAGTGCAGGGTCCTTTAGCAGAGCAGGCTCCTCGAGAAGACAAAGGAAGCACATGGTGAGGACAGTGCAGGAGAAAGAGAGAGAGAGAGAGAAAGAGAGAGAGAGAGAGAGAACCTGCACAGTTACCGCCTTTGCTGTTTGAATTTGTGTATCGCTGGACATGGAGTGCATCTGGGAAAATTAACAAACAATGAAATTCGTAACTAATCTTGGAAGAACTGAACAAACAGTGAAATTCACAACTAATCTTGGAGGAACTGTTGGGCAAAGTTCACAGCACAGAATAAGATAAGTTAATCGTTGTTTTAAGTCTGTCCAAGAGAAAGGCTGCAGTAGTGAGTATAGTGGATTCTTTCTTAATTATATGTTTTTGGAGATAAGTCTCTTGATTAAACTTAAAATATAAGCCATAGCTATTAATTTAACCTGGCGCAGTGTTTGGAGAGGAATAAGGCAGTGTTATTTTCTGAGTCTGTAGATTGTGAAGGAGCAAAAATGGCCTTTACAGTGATATGTACTTCTTGTCAGATGTGGGAGTTTAAAGAGAGTTTAAGGGTTACTGCGGATTATATTTGCCATAAATGCTGTTGGATGCGAATCTTAGATCGAGTGGATCGGTTGGAGAGACAGATAGAAGCAATGAGGAATTTGCAACAGCAACAGTATGTGATGGATGGCAGATATAGGAAGGGGGGAAAGTCTCAGATACAGTCACATAGATGGGTTAACTCCAGGAAGGGTAAGAGAGGTAGGCAGCTAGTGCAGGAGTCTTCTGTGGATATACCCATTTCAAACAGGTGTGCTGTTTTGGAAAATGTAGGGGATGATGGATTCTCAGGGGAACGTAGCACGAACAGCCAAGTTTCTGGTGTTGAGACTGGCTCTAATGCAATGAGGAGTACGTCGGCTTCCAAGAGATCAATTGTGTTAGGGGATTCTGTAGTCAGAGGTACAGACAGACGTTTCTGTGGCCAGCAGAGAAAAAGCAGAATGATGTGTTGTTTCCCTGGTGCCAGGATCAAGGATATCTCCGAGAGAGTGCAGAATGTTCTCACAGGGGAGAGGGGCCAGCAGGAGGTCGTTGTCCACATTGGAACCAATGACATAGGAAGGGAAAAGGTTGAGACTCTGAAGGGAGATTACAGAGAGTTAGGCAGAAATTTAAAAAGGAGGTTCTCAAGGGTAGTAATATCTGGATTACTCCCAGTGCTACGAGCTAGTGAGGGCAGGAATAGGATAGAGCAGATGAATGCATGGTTGAGGAGTTGGTGTATGGGAGAAGGATTCACATTTTTGGATCATTGGATTCTCTTTTGGGGTAGAAGTGACCTGTACAAGAAGGATGGATTGCACCTAAATTGGAAGGGAACTAATATACTGGCAGGGAAATTTGCTAGAACTGCTTGGGAGGATTTAAACTAGTAAGGTGGGGGGTGGGGGGTGGGGGGGGGGGGCTGGGACCCAGGGAGATAGTGAGGAAAGAGATTGATCTGAGGTGGGTACAGCTGAGAACAGAAGTGAGTCAAACAGTCAGGGCAGGCAGGTACAAGGTAGGACTAATAAATTGAACTGCCATTTATTTCAATGCAAGGGGGCTAACAGGGAAGGCAGATGAACTCAGGACATGGTTAGGGACATGGGACTGGGAAATCATAGCAATTACAGAAACATGGCTCAGGGATGGGCAGGACTGGCAGCTTAATGTTCCAGGATACAAATGCTACAGGAAGGATAGAAAGGGAGGCAAGAGAAGAGGGGGAGTGGCATTTTTGATAAGGGATAGCATTACAGCTGTGCTGAGGGAGGATATTCCTGGAAATACATCCAGGGAAGTTATTTGGGTGGAACTGAGAAGTAAGAAAGGGATGATCACCTTATTGGGATTGTATTATAGACCCCCCATAGACAGAGGGAAATTGAGAAACAAACTTGTAAGGAGGTCTCAGCTATCTGTAAGAACAATAGGGTAGTTATGGTAGGGGATTTTAACTTTCCAAACATCAACTGGGACTGCCATAGTGTTAAAGGTTTAGATGGACAGGAATTTGTTAAGTGTGTGCAAGACAATTTTCTGATTCAGTATGTGGATGTACCTACCAGAGAAGGTGCAAAACTTGACCTACTCTTGGGAAATAAGACAGGGTAGGTGACTGGGTGTCAGTGGGGGAGCACTTTGGGGCCAGCAACTATAATTCTATTCGTTTTAAAATAGTGATGGAAAAGGATAGACCAGATCTAAAGGTTGAAGTTCTAAATTGGAGAAAGGCCAATTTTGATGGTATTAGGCAAGAACTTTCGAAAGCTGATTGGAGGCAGATGTTCGCAGGTAAAGGGATGGCTGGAAAATGGGAACCCTTCAGAAATGAGATAACAAGAATCCAGAGAAAGTACTTTCCTGTCAGGGTGAAAGGGAAGACTGGTAGGTATAGGGAATGCTGGATGACTTAAGAAATTAAGGGTTTGGTTGAGAAAAAGAAGGAAGCATATGTCAGGTACAGACAGGATAGATCGAGTGAATCCTTAGAAGAGTATAAAGAAAGTAGGAGTATACTTAAGAGGGAAATCAGGAGGGCAAAAAGGGGACATGAGATAGTGTTGGCAAATACAATTAAGGAAAATCCAAAGGGTTTTTACAAATATATTAAGGACAAAAGGGTAACTAGGGAGAGAATAGGGCCCCTCAAAGATCAGCAAGGCGGCCTTTGTGTGGAGCCACAGAAAATGGGGGAGATACTAAATGAATATTTTACAACAGTATTTACTGTGGAAAAGGATATGGAAGATACAGACTGTCGGGAAATAGATGGTGACATCTTGAAAAATGTCCAGATTACAAAGGAGGAAGTGCTGGATGTCTTGAAATGGTTAAAGGTGGATAAGTCCCCAGGACCTGATCAGGTGTACCCAAGAACTCTGTGGGAAGCTAGAGAAGTGATTGCTGGGCCTCTTGCTGAAATATTTGTATCATCGATAGTCACAGATGAGTTGCCGGAAGACTGGAGGTTGGCAAACATGGTGCCACTGTTTAAGAAGGGCGGTAAAGACAAGCCAGGGAACTATAGACCAGTGCACCTGACCTCGGTGGTGGGCAACTTGTTGGAGGGAATCCTGAGGTACAGGATGTACATGTATTTGGAAAGGCAAGGACTGATTCGAGATAGTCAACATGGCTTTGTGCGTGGGAAATCATGTCTCACAAACTTGATTGAGTATTTTGAAGACGTAACAAAGAAGATTGATGAGTGCAGAGCAGTAGATGTGATCTATATGGACTTCAGTAAGGCATTCAACAAGGTTCCCCATGGGAGACTGATTAGCAAGGTTAGATCTCATGGAATACAGGGAGAACTAGCCACTTGGATACAGAACTGGCTCAAAGGTAGAAGACAGAGGGTGGTGGTGGAGGGTTGTTTTTCAGACTGGAGGTCTGTGACCAGTGGAGTGCCACAAGGATCGGTGCTGGGCCCTCTCCTTTTTGTCATTTATATAAATGATTTGGATGCAAGCATAAGAGGTACTGTTAGTAAGTTTGCAGATGACACCAAAATTGGAGGTGTAGTGGACAGCGAAGAGGTTTACCTCAGATTACAACAGGATTTGGACCAGATGGGCCAATGGGCTGAGAAGTGGCAGATGGAGTTTAATTCAGATAAATGTGAGGTGCTGCATTTTGGGAAAGCAAATCTTAGCAGGACTGATACACTTAATGGTAAGGTCCTAGGAAGTGTTGCTGAACAAAGAGACTTTGGAGTGCAGGTTCATAGCTCCTTGAAAGTGGAGTCGCAGGTAGATAGGATAGTGAAGAAGGCATTTGGTATGTTTTCCTTTATTGGTCAGAGTATTGAGTACAGGAGTTGGGAGGTCATGTTGCAGCTTTACAGGACATTGGTTAGGCCACTGTTGGAATATTGCATGCAATTCGGGTCTCCTTCCTATCGGAAAGATGTTGTGAAACTTGAAAGGGTTCAGAAAGGATTTATAAGGATGTTGCCAGGGTTGGAGGATCTGAGCTATGAGGAGAGGCTGAAGAGGCTGAGGCTGTTTTCCCTGGAGTGTCGGAGGCTGAGGGGTGACCTTATAGAGGTTTACAAAATCATGAGGGGCATGGATAGGGTAAATAGGCAAAGTCTTTTCTCTTCAGTCAGGGAGTCCAGAACTAGAGGGCATAGATTTAGGGTGAGAGGAGAAAGATATAAAAGAGACCTAAGGGGCAACTTTTTCATGCAGAGGGCGTTACATGTATGGAATGAGCTGCCAGAGGATGTGGTGGAGGCTGGTACATTTGCAACATTTAAGAGGCATTTGGATGGGTATATGAATAGGAAGGGTTTGGAGGGATATGGACCACGTGCTGGCAGGTGTGACTAGATTGGGTTGGGATATCTGGTCAGCATGGACGGGCTGGACTGAAGGGTCTGTTTCCATGCTGTACATCTCTATGACTCTCTGACTCTAAGAGAAGGAATTTGTGAAACACAGGGTACTTGAAGCATTTTTTCCCACAACTATCACTATGAAAAGACTGTTGCTTGTAGACATGTTGCCGCATCCAAATATATGGACATGTTCATGAAAGCTCCACTTCACAAGAAAGGTGTTCACAGTGTTTCATTATCTCTTGTATGATGATCGTGGAGCTTAAGTGTTGGTGACTGATGGAGGTCCTCGGGAGCCAGGAGAAAGCTCAAATTGTCAGGTTGCTGCTCTGACTTTCAGGTCAGGAATTGTCTCTGCTTCGTTTCTCTCCAGCTGGTGGAAGAATGGGCAACTGGATGTCAGTGAGGTAGGTATGTGATAATGAGAAAATTAATGATACCACCCTGAATCACAGTCACTGGCAAATTTCATTGCGTTTCTAATTTCACATCAATTCTCACGACAAAAGCAACAGTACAAGACACATTGTGTTGTTCTGTCTAGCAGACTTTTTAAAAATGTTTTGCAGGTAATATATTCACTTTTCCTGAGCAGGCCTTTTCTTTGAAACCTGGCCAGCTGTCCCAATCCCTCCCCAAGGTAGGCACATGCCAGGAATGGTGCCAATCTGTAATCAGGAGAGTGTCAAAATTATCCCTTCTATTTGTTCAAAGGTGACCGAATCGATACCTCACTCTCTCATAAGATTCATACGGTCTCATAAGACCGTAAGATTCAATTTGTAACATATGAATATTTCTCCTGTTCTTTTCTGTCCTGCAAGCCACTGGAATTTGGTTCTTGATGTCTCCCCTTAGTCAGAGACAGCCCAATGAAGGATGCAGCAACCAGAATACCTATGTATTCTCTCCCCTCCCGCCATCCTACATGGTGGCATATAAAGGGAATTATTTGGTATCTAGAACCTTTCTCACTGCTGAGTTGTGATGTTAACCTGCTCTTTCAATTTGCAGCCCAGAGTCTGATGGGATTGTCAGTGTCAAGGGCGAGGGGCAAAAGGATCAGACACTGGAGTAGTGATACAGTTCATTTGGTGACAGATTTCCTGCTGCCCAGGCACCACTTCAGTTTCATGTATCAAGTGATCCAATTTGGTTTTGAATTGGCAATCCCAATGGATGAATCAGGGAACCCAAACATTGATTCAAATGGAAAAATGCATTGGGATTGATGTATACATGTCCTGATTTGTCATTATCTATTTTGCACCATGATAAATCTGATGTTCAGCATTGCGAGGCTTCCCCTTAGTAGCTGATATTATCAGGTATGTCTTTGATTGGAAGATGAGCCAGTGCAGGTGCTGTTAGTGTGATTGGAGGAAGGCCACCTTTTCTTGAACTCTATAATGTCTTGGTGAGCCTGCAACATGATGAGATCTAGTCATTATACAGTTATCATGACTTGGCACAGTAGCTGCACTATGGGGTGTGCTACTTATCACTTTGGATGAATGTTATAAGTGTGGGTTTGTTGTTCAGCATGATAGATTCAGTATTGGAATTGTCATCCTTTGTGGCAGGTGGTTAGTGACATTGTTGCGCTTCACCAGGACAATATACTATAAATCTATCCCTGCTATACCCCGAGTGATCCCAACCGTTACAGATTTTTGTAAAAAAAAATGTAGAATGCCCCAATCTACCTGTATTTAGTCCTGTGTTGACAGAAAACAGACCAAGTTTCTCTTCTTAACAATAATTGCAATTTATTACAAATAAATGGATTCTAACTATAGATAAACAGTTTCAAACTGTTAATATAGAACTCTTCTAGTCAAAAGTCTAATTCCTTTATAAGATTCCCTACCGGTGTATCACACACACACACACACACACACACACACACACACACACACACACACACACACACACACACACACACACACACACACACACACACACACACACACACACACACACACACACACACACACACAGTGTTACCAGCTGAGGGAAAGGCTGGACATGTAGTTCAGTGACTCCTGTCCATAAGGTTTGCTGAGATGATCTACATACGGATCAAAACAATTGCTCTCAACCTACCTTCTCCAGGCTCACTTGTTTGCTGGCGGTTTAGAGTGACTGTCGAAAAACACAACAGGGTCAAGGAGCAGGGGAATCGATGTTTTCGGGCATAAACCCTTCATCAGGAATGAGGTTTGTGGGCTGGGTGACTGGTTCACATTTATAATGGTTTCTGGTTTATTAATTAAATGTCACAGCTTAGAGCAACTAGTGACAGGAATTACACTGGCTACCTTCAAATTTGAGATGGTATCACTGCAGAGCTCCTTCCCTTCCAGAGTCTTCTGCCCAAACATTCACACTCACAAACGATCTGAGAGCCAATCACAAAGTAGTTGATGGGCAGAAGATCTTGGTTCTTGATAACAGGTCATCATTTCATAGAGAAATCAACTACTTATCATGTTTTAATCTTCACTTGTACAGAAATCCCTGGCTCCAGCTCTCCTCGCTGTTTCAACCACGAGCTGTGTAAACAATACTTACAAAGAGTGTCAGGTATCTTCCCTTTCTGAAGTGCAATAATTCTTTAACAATCATTGGTGTAGAAGTGTCTCCCAAACATGAGAGCTGCCTGTTGCTAAACTGTTGAAGTATTTTTTCCACAAATCCAGACGACACATTTTTCAGTACAACAGTAGATGCTTTATTGTCGGACAGCCAGTGAGAGATTCTCAGTGATACTAAAGGAATTGTGTCATGTAATTGTGGTGGCACCTCTCAATGAATCTCTGCTCTACACACGAAGGCAGTATATTTTACAGGAATAGTTCAGAGGTCAACAAGTCACATGGCTGATTGCCATTACATTGTCTAAGACAGGTAATTACAATTTTACAATGCCTGGTGATTGCCGATTTCCTGTGATAGCTAGCGAATGGTTTACAGGGACTGGTTATCGTTTTCTTCATAATCATATGTTGATGGATAGGGATTTTAGGCAGAAGGACTTTGTTCTCATTGTTGGATTCACATGCCCATGTTAAAGGGAGGGGATGCATGATAATGGGAGCAGAAGGCAGTTAATAAGGTTAAGGCCAAGGCTATCAGTCTTGTCCAAGGAGGACAAACACCTTAACCTGAGACTGCAAGTGAAATCCACATGTATGGCTCCAGAGGATTCTGTTCTCCAGGACTCAACCAGTTCCCCGCTGCGATGCCCCGTCTCATTCTGTAAGAGGACAGGCATGCAATCAATACTACAGTGAGTCCTTTTTGCACTGGGATGTTTAACATTTGAATTCCTAATATGTCATGATAAAGAAGTAAAAATAGAACTTATTCTTTTGTGGCTTTCTAATTTCCTCACTAAGCAAGTCACACTTTTATTTAATGTACAAAGTTAAAAATCACACAACACCAGGTTATCGTCCAACAGGTATAATTGGAAGCACACTAGCTTCCAATTAAACCTGTTGGACTATTACCTGGTGTTGTGTGATTTTTAACTTTGTACACCCCAGTCGAACACCGGCATCTCCAAATCATGATTTAATGTAGCTATCGAAAATCTTTAGCTGATGGCTTTACATTTAATAGTCAAGAATTTTATGATATGAACAAAGCGTTCTGTGATATTCTTCAAGAGATGGTAATGAGAAGAGGAAATAATGTGCTAAATAGTCCATTTCCTGTGCATGTCTTGGAGAGTTGCACTAATATACTGCACGTAAAAACACTAATATACTGCAGACCATTGTTGGACACAATTTGTACAGGTACAGCAAATGTGATGGTTTATCTGTTAACAATTCGTTTGCTAATGGTATCTTTGATTTTGCCATACATAGTGGAATTTTGTGAGATAATCAGTCACCAGAATGTAATTGTGTTCATGGACATGGAAAATATCAGTTGCAATCTTGCACCACAGCTCAGAAGAAATCTTGTGTGGAAGTAAAGGGTCTCTTGATTGTTGAGTTTGATGGAATTGACATATTTCACACAGCTTGCTTGGTTGATCAATGTCCTTAATAATGCCAGTATATTATATTGATCTATGCAGCAATCTCAGTTTTTCTCTGTCCATGCAAGCTGCAGGTATGTAGTTGAACTTGACTTGATGGAGAGCTTGTGGAATTATGACTTGTTTAGCTTTAAAAATTACATTCTTGGAGATTCCTAGTTCATCTTTGAATGACCACACAAAATAAGTGTCTGGGAGTGTGCTGATGTCTTCAGACCACTGTAAATTTTAATCTGCTTGAGCTGTTCCAGCTGGTCATCTTTCAATACTTTTCTGAATCTGCTGCCACCAAATCTATGAGATTAATGTTAAGACCATTTTCCAGTTTCAATTCAATAGCACCTACTTCTAGGATATAAAGAAAATGTTTGTTTTTAGCAGGGTTCAGAACTCAGCTAAAAGCATTGGAGATGTCATTTGAGAACGTAATTTGCAGTTAAATGTTAAGTTGCATCACTGGATCCTCACAAATACACATTTTAGTTGTGGAGGTGCACTGGTGAGAGGTTTTTGAGAGATCATTTTTGATGTTTGAGGTCAGTGTGAAGAATGAAGTGCTTGTTGAGTACATATGTATGAAACTGTATATCCCAAAAACTAGAACAAGAGTCTGTCTTTCATCTCTCTGTTATAAGGACCTTGAATCTAACACAATAGTCTAGTCAACTTGTTGTAGACACACTCTGAGGCTTCGAATGCATCTGCTTCTAATGTGGTCATCACGGAGGGCTCATAATACTGAGGTTGACACTAACTGGATGATGGAGCATGCTGCAATGATTGAAAAATGTATTCTTACTTCCATGGGTACAATGTGTGTCTGGGGAGAAAATCATAAGAAGAGACACCTTGGTTACAAAATTCACAAAATATAGCAGGGTAAAAAGTTTCTCTTTTTATGTTTTGCTTCTACTTACCTTTTGGGGAGAGCTCAGTTGTAGCAGAATCAGCAACGACAAATGAGAAAGGTGTAGGAAAGTGACTTTGTTGGGGTCTGGAGCATGGCAGCGGCTATTGAGCCTGGAGTGGGAGACAGCTGGCGAGCCCAGAGCAGGACTCTGGGCAGATGCTGGTGGCTCGCAGAGGGCAAGCACAGGACCCAGTTTCGGCTGCTACATCGGCAGACATGACATCAGCTTGCTAGACCCAGCAGCAAAAGATGGCGCCTGAGGATTGATGGGTTTGACATTGGTTGGGTCCAGCATTGGCAGGCGCATAGAGGTGGCAGAAAGGTTATGGACTCTCTTTAAGCTATATCATTTTTTAAAATTATACTGAAACTATTCAAATTGGCACCAGATCATGGTGACAGTTGAAGCTTTTCACAATATTTTACTGTATTTTTCATTATAAAATACCCATGACAATAAAATCAGTCATTTATCAAAAACCTACGGCCCTTTTAGGAGTCATCTTTGTCTTGCCATGAAAGCATCTTCTGTATGTCTTCTATTTTGGTAGGATCTGGTTCAGCTCAAGTTGATTTGACATTTGTTTTACTGCTGAGAACTGCAAGGATATCAGTGATATGGAAACAGCTCGATAGATTCTCTGTAATACAATCCATATACTGTTGGAATATACCTGGTCTGACAAATAATCCAAATGGTAATCTGAGGAAACAGTATGTTAGGACATGGGGTAAACCCCTCTGCTAATTTAAACCAGCAACACAGAAAAGATTCACCTCGTGCTGTAATCTGTTAAAATTAGAGAGGCAAAGAACTATCTCAGAGGTCACTACTTAAAGTAAAATTTAACAACTTTATTCTTAACGTCCAACAGAGAATATTAAAACCAACAACTATATACAACCCCTTTCTCTTAAACCTACCTTTTATCTCCCACTCCACAATACTAGTCTGATAAAAAAATTCCCAATTAAGATTTACAAAAAAAAAATTCTACTTTCAACACCAGTCAGCCGTTGAATTTTCTCTTTATATCTTCCTCTGCAGATTTTCCTCTGTCGTCTTTTCGATGTTCTGCTGCACAAACTTCTTATAGACAGGTACCTTTCAGAGAGCTGTTCTGCTGGCAGTCTGTATTTGTTGATGGCTTGGCAGTTCTCCCCCTAACTGTTCAAAATGTCCAGTTTTATACCCCAAAACATCAGATCGTTTAATTGGTTTTAATATTATCAAATTACTAAATTCAAATTTGATTGGATTCTGGTATCTTGGGGTATAATTTAAACTGATTGACGGAATTTGAATTTATTTATGTTCCATAGCAACACAGCTATACTATGAATTTTGACCAACTGTTACACTGTTACCTTGTTCTAGACTCTGTGTGCTTTGTCCTTGTTAGCTCTGTAACTCTCTTAAAGGTACAATATCTTTACATTTTCATAACAAGTAATTACCAAAAGGTGTTCCAAAAGTTGTCAATTCCTGTCACTCCTGGGGAAGATGCATGGGCCAATATCCATTCTTCGCAGTGAGTATGGAAAATATTTGGCATCTAAGCATTTAGGATTGCATTCTTTGAAAGTAGGAATCTTGTGCCAACAACATTTTTTATTCTTTATAATGCATTGTTTCACTGTCTTGGATCTAAACAAACACATATAGTGTCATTTGTTTTTCAAATCTAGCGATAGAATCATAGACTATGGTGTAGAGGGAGGCCATTCAGCCCATCAAGTCCACTCTGACCCCCCCACTCCCATAACCCTGCTCTGCCCATGGCTAACCCACATAGGTTGCATATCCCTGGATATTATGGGCAATTTAAGCATGGCCAATCCACCCACCTGCACATCATTGGGCTGTGGGAGGAAACTGGGACACCTGGAGGAAATCATATGAATGATGCACTGAGGAGGAAACTCAATGTTAGACTGAGCATCACCTTTCACATATGACACTCATTGATTTTAAAGCATCAAACCAGTCTGAGTAAAAGTTAGTCGAACGTTGGCTAGATCCAATGTTGGGGTCTGGAATCACTGGTGTTGCAATTCATGGATCTGTCACCTTGTAGATAATTATAATATGTAGATCAATGTATACTGATAGATTGATACTAGAAGGTCCATCTGATTCAATGATGGAAAAGGTTTCAGATAACTATCCTGAGGAGCTATATTGATATTTAAGATGGACAGTGTCAAAACATGGCATGTCAGACCTGTTGTAATCTGATAGCTAATCATGTGTGGATTGCACCACACTGTGCTCATTTCCTGACTACACCTCATGTAAGATGCTTAAAAATATGACATTTGTGGTTGTACCAGTATCAGTCTTGGTATATACCAAATGTCACCCAATCCTCATGGAGTGTGTCACTTGAATGGAGGTGAAGGCTTCACCATTTCTCATTGTGTCTATGAGGTATGTCAAGTTGACCACAAATGCTGTCTGACTGAGGTCTGCAAGTTGTAATATTATGGTTACCTCTTTCTCAGCTGACAGGATGACCTTCAAGAAAATATGTTTGATATACCTTCTGTGTCCAAACAGGGACCAATTCATCCATGTTGCTTTGAAAGTCATATCACTGATTATGTGATGGTTCACAAATTAGGTTTGTGATGTGCTTGATGGAGAAGTGAAATGTGTAAAGATGAATTTTCACATTCTTTCTTGAGATTTTGTAATTACAGGCTTTCATTGTAGTAAGAACCATCTTCACTTGCAGATAGACGTAAGGGATATACTTGATATTGGCTCAAAATAGTTGGAGATCATTCAGTTGCTACTTTGCTGTTACTGAAGGTGACCTTCAGTCCCAATGCCTACCATGTTGTCACATTGCTGTCATAAATAATTGCTTCCCTCTACATCCTGATATCTGGTTTAGTCCTGAGTAACAGCCCTTTAAGAACCTCTGTCTTGTCACATTTACACTCCCCAACCTTGTGTGTGAGAAACTAGGATCGCTGAGGAAGATTTTTTTTGGTTGAAGTAATTATTGACAATTGTGACAAATGAGTTGGAAGTATGGTGAAACAGAATTCTGAACCGATGACTAAAGCCACAGTAAAAACCGTCTCTCAAGTACATCACGATAATTTCTTCAGCATAATTCAGTGAGTGGAACATCGTTACATGATATAAATTATGTGAGCAAAATTAATCCCAGTTCCTTACAGCAGTTCAGATGTGATTAATGAGTGAATTTCCCAATCGTTTCCAATTTTGTGCTGTTAGTCTATAAGTGCCAGTAGCTTTTTTCCAATTAGAAGGAAAGAGTGAACACCCCGCTGTAAAATTAGATGTTTCCGAAGATGTCAACACAGTACATCCTTTCCCAATAGCCTGGCTGAACTCTATTCTTTATCATTGGCACAGAATTGGAGCTGATGTACATTGGAGGTGAAGAATGCATTTCGAAGATTCATTAAAATACAGAAACAAAGGGGATTATTCAGTCTGAATCAGACCTTGTGATTGCACCCTGGCTCCTTGGTAGAATTTAAGTCATGCGGGGAATAATCACTCCCAATCTATCTCTAAGTGCCTAGACTGGCCTGTTGATTCGTACTACTTTGTACATAGCGCTCGGTTTATGGTCTATAACTGTTCTGTTGTTATCCAAAGGCTACTTTGTTTCTTCTTGGCCAAGTGGAATGTACAAACCAACCAGGTTAGGATCTAAGTCATCTGCTTTTAATTTGTTGCCTTGAGGTTAATTTGTTTGGTTCAAGCTGCAGACCTATCAGGTATTAATGGTTTTGTTTCATCCTCTGTAACTAATGTTCCAGAAGAATAATGTCGGTCACAAGCATCATTTAGAAATTTTCTTTCAAATTTATAGCTTGACCATCTCCCTCAGCATTTCACCCACTCCCTCTCTGCTCACTTTTACAAGCCATATTAACAGTCATTAGTTTGTCCAAGTCTTTTTTCAATTTTATTTTCAAGTTTCAGTCTTCTCAACGTTACCTCAATGAGCAATAGGCAGCTGCTTGCTATGACAATGTGCTGTGATAGGAGAAGGGAGCACATGGAATCTGATGAATCCATGCAGGGGTCAAGTTGGATATCTGCAGTACCAGGAAAGAGGATGAGAATTGATGTTTCTACTAATCTTGCAAAACATAGCACTCTCCCGAACCCACACACACACACAAAAAAAATTGACAGTAATTTCTAGGACATTGTCTTACAACTACTTCTCCTTGAAGCTGAACCAGACTATAGCAGAAGAAAAGACACAAGAAAACAAGTGGGGGCACATTTGCCATGGGGCTTGGAAGAATATTCAGGCTCTATCTATTCCCAGAATATTAATATCAAAATCTTTCTGTGAATGTTTACTGAATGGCCTCAGTCTGTTCCTTTCGGGAACATTGTTCTGGGTGCTGTTCGTTATATTCCACTGTATGTCATTCATATGCTCTGACTAGTGAAAGATGAAAATTGCATTGGGACCTTTAGTATTGAATAGGGCCATAATATGTGAACGAGGCAGGAAAGTGGCCTGCTTAAATCGAAACCTCCTTAATGATCTCCTCAGGAAAGACTTGGAGGAAAAATTCACAGCAAATTTAAAAAGAATGGTTGCTCTCTTTGGTGGCAGTGAAATGAAAATCACCTTCTGTTTTTTTTTTGCAAGTTGCCAGCATTCCAATTTATATCAATTCTTTACTCTTTTTAAAAAAAGAACATTCCAGTTCCCTGCTAACATCTCAGTGGCTTAGTTTGGTCAGTTACATTCTTTGAAAAATGACAGAAGGATGTGCTACAAACTCTGAATGGTAGGAGTACTAACACAATCGACATGTTTCCACAGACACAGTTGATAACTAGAGGGAATTCTGCTTTAAGTTCAGATTTAATTTTGTTGAACTGGCCCAAATGGATCCATATATATTAATGATATATTAATAAACTTACTGACAATATGAGAGTAGATATGTGAAAGGGAAAAGTGACCTTTAATAAAACCATTGCTCACATACTTCAACCAGTCATATAGATAGCTTTAATTTACTTCTGACTGTAAAAACGTATAATTGGAAAACGTAAGATGGAACTCCTGCTGCATTTAGTTGCCTTTGAGGACTAGGGACAGAAGCTTGTGGAGACTGTGACAGTCTTGGCTATAGCTGAGGATTGACAAGAGATTGGCAATGCCTCTTTTTTGAGACATCCTATCCTACTCAGACAGGTAGCAAGGCACGTGCTCCTTCCCCTGGGATCAAGGGAGTGTGGCCTGCTGAGAATGCCAGGCTATCAGAAAACAGTAGCTTTCCTTGACTCACCAGTTCGTTGGGGAGGTGGTGTCTGCTGTAGGTATAACTAGTAGATAGGCAGGAGGCTGGAAGAACACAGCAAGCCAGGCAGCATCAGGAGATGGAGAAATTGATGTTTCAGGTGTAACCCTTTAAACATCCAGCTTGTGCTGAACCCAGAGACAAATGGCAGGAATGAGGTTGTTGTTCAGCATTCATGGGTGAGGAGAGTTCAATCACAAGAGCAAGTGTTAACTTTCAGCAACCCCACTCAGCCCTTCCCAATATCATATTCCTTGGATCATGCATTGAGTGCCCATGAAGAAGGGACCCCTCCTAGGGACCCCACAAGCAAACATGGCTGCTCTGTGTCACAGTCCTCACATAACAGGTCTCTTAATCTGCCCCAAGTTAATATCAGAGGGTTCAGGGGCAATGCCCTCAACTGGACATTAATTACCCACATAAGGGCCTGGATTGATGGCAGGGTGGGAAGGCTGTCTATGGGCCTTTCTGCCATTGACTTAATTAGAATGGAGGAATAGGGCTGGGATTTGTGTCCACCACCTACAATGTAAATGCTTCCACATCATCAAACAGGGAAATCCAGATTATTTTGCCTATCAGTAGAGATATCTCAACTGTAACTGCTGTTGCTGTGACATAAGGCAAATTCCACTTCAGTGATTTAAGCATAGCATCTGGACTAATATTTTGGCACAGGATTGAAAAACGTAGGCCTCACCTTCAGCTTTAACTGAATATTAAAGGCCTGATGATATGATTAAAGGACAGGTGAAACATCCTCCCAAGTAGCTTCGCCAAGGATACATAATTGAAGTATAACTTGTCTGTGTCAAGATTAGAGTGGTGCTGGAAAAGCACAGCAGGTCAGGCAGCATCCGAGGAGCAGGAAAATTGATGTTTCGGGCAAAAGCCCTTGTCTGGACCAAACGTTTTGACTGTGAATGTTCTGACAGTGAAATGTAACCTGGTTTTATGGAATCACTTTACATAATGTAAGTTTGGGGCAAAAATGGAGAAGAGCCTTGCATTTACAGTGGTCTTGGCTGCATGCTACCATTTTCCTACCCTTGGTTTTGCTGACATAATTTCAATGTGATTTTTGAATAACTAGGTCTGTTGTTTCATTCAGATTTTTTGGGGTGGGAAGGAGTTTCTTTGAGTGCCAACAAAGCCGGTCTGCTTTCTTCCAATGTAGTCACAAAAACTAAACTTATGAATGTTAGTGTGTGGTGTCAAGAACTGAATTTTGCAGGAAGGGTATGATGCAATGCTTTCTCTGTGTTTCAGGCAAGAGTTTGGCTCTTTAAATAAAAGCAACATTGCTTGAGAATTCCTAACAGTAACTCAAGAATCACTTGATCATTCGAATAGGGGTTTACTCTAATGAATGAATTCATCTCAGTAAGCAATGAACAGCTAGCTGTATGACGAATTCAGTAGGATCTTCTGAATAACTACTGAAAATACAACTGAGCAGCTACTTCAAGCAACATCCTTTTTTTGGTATGTAGGGAAAAAGTATGATATTGTACTAATTTTTATACATCGTGGGTCTAAAAAGACAGGTAAATTGGTGAGTTTTACTTAATTGTTAAAAATATTTTGTGAGAATTCTGGGAATAGTGGAGCTTGATTTGCAGTTGTGACAAAGTGGGCTACATCTCCCCCTTGGTCCTTTTTGTGATGATGAAAACGCATTTCATCCAGTAAAGCCATTTTAATAGCTCAGAATTCTGAGTTGCTGATTTATCTTTCTTGTTTTCTTTGAGTTCCCTCTCAAAACATCAATGCCTGTTTGACATTGTGGCCCTTAGAAGTGTCGAGAATATTCTAAACATTGTTTGAAGAATTCCAAATGGGGACAGGTTAGTGCGTGGTATTTTGTTTCATTTTGAGTTCTGGGTTTACCATGTCTCGCTTTCTCACATTGTTCCTTACACCATTACCAGACATGCAAGAGCAGCTGAATGATGACACCTTCCTTTCTGTGGAGAGGAACGTGACCTTTAACTGGTCTCTGTACATTGATGCAACTGACATTGGGAATGTAGCAGAGGATTGGGACACTAAATCCATTTCCTGACTGCTTTAGCTATGACTTCTAAAGCTATTAATTTGCAATGAGGTTTCATTTTAATTAAACACATGGGGGCTTGCTTTGAATAAATAGTCAGCGATTTTATGCTTTTGCCCTTAAATTTAATTACTCTATTATCTCAAAGAATTAAGACAGAAATATTAAATTGGACTCTTTTATATTCTTACCTTTTTATTCATTTATTGATTTTTATTGGAATTCTGCCCATAAAAAACATGCTTTTAAAAAACCGAATTATGGTCATACATTACAAAGTAGGAGTAGGTTAGCAAAAAAAATTAATATCTTTTTTTTAGGTTTTGAATGCTGCTTAACTTGTGTAATTGCTGTCACAGGTGTTAAAACATCTGGCTACCTATTCAAACCAAAATAGCAGGAGATAATTCTAAAATATGGTAAGGGTATGCAGGTGATGACAATGTTTTGCAGGTCGTCTATTCACTCGGAGAGCCGTTATTTTCACTTCAAATTCCAGTGTCAATTTTATGTATGGTTCACAGGTGAAAATGCAACTTAGACTTTTACAATAATAGTTCCCAGCAAAAAAAAAAGCTTGGAAGAATTGTAAAGAGTGAGTAGAATAGTGTGGAAATCCAAATGGACACAGTCAAACTGCTGGTGTGGACAGATAGGTGGCAGATGAGGTTTAACGCAGAGAAGTTTGGGCAGAGAGCAATACAGCACAGTGTAGGCCCATTGGCCCTCAATATTGTGCCGATCTTTTATCCTACTCCAGGATCAAACTAACCTACATACCTCACATTTTACTATGATCCATGTGCTGGATCCAGGAGTCACTTAAATGTTCCTAATGCAACAGGCTGTACTACCACTGCTGGCACCACGCACCCACCACTCTCTGTGTAAAGAACCTACCTCTGCCATCTTCCCTAAACCTTCCTCCAACCACCTTAAAATTCTGCCCCTTCGTGATAGCCATTTCCACCCTGGGAAAAAGTCTCTGGCTATCCACTCTATCTATGCCTCTCATTTTGTACACCTCTATCAAGTCACCTCTCATCCTTCTTCACTCCAGTGAGAAAAGCCCTAGCTCCCCCAACTTTTCTTCATAGGATATTCTCTCCAGTCCAGGCAGTATCCTGGTAAATCTCCTCTGCACCCTCACGACAACTTCCACAACTTTCCAGTGTCTAAAAGACAACCCAATCCTAAATGTGTTGTGGGAGCAGGGGACCAAGATGTACATAGATCATTGAAGGTAGCAGGACAGGTGGAGAGAGCAGTAAATAAAGCATTCAGTATTCTTGTCTTTATTAATAGCAGCATAGAGCGCAAGGTGATGTTGAATTTGTACAAATCACTTGTTAGACCTCAGCTGGAGTATCATGTACATTTGTGGATGATACCACATTATGAGAGAGGTGTGAATGCATTAGAGAGAGCACAGAAATATTTTATAAGAACCATAAAATCCATAAAAGAATGGTTCCAGGTATGAGAAACTTCAACACTTAAGATAGATGGATGAAGTTATGACTGTTCCTCATGGAGAGAAGGCTGAGAAGAGATCTAATTAAGATTTCAAAATCATGAGCAGACTTGATAAAGCTGATCAGGTGAGACTGTTTCTGCTTGTAAAATAAGTAAGAATGAGAGAACATAGATTTAAAATAGTATGCAAATGAAGTGAGGGTGGTATGAGAAAAACTTCTTTTACACAGTGAATTGTTTGGATATGGAATATACTTCCTGGAAATGTGGTGGCAATGGGTTCAGTAGAGGCACTCAAGGATATTGGATGGTTATTTAAATAGTAATGGTGTACAGGATTAAGGGGAAAGGCAGGAGATTGGCACTGGGGGATAGACATGGTGCAGGCGTGATAATACTTCTGTGACAAATTGGCTGTGATTAACCTTGGAACATCCTGAACTGTAGAAGGCAGTACAAAAATGCATGCTTTTTTTGTGTTTCTCTTTTTGTACAGTACGTACTGGTTAATGGAAAAATATAGATGTGATCTATATGGACTTCTGTAAGGCCTTCGACAAGATTCCCCATGGGAGACTGATTAGCAAGATTAGATCTCATGGAATACAGGGAGAACTAGCCATTTGGATTCCGAACTGGCTCAAAGGTAGAAGACAGAGGGTGGTGGTGGAGGGTTGTTTTTCAGACTAGAGGCCTGTGACCAGTGGAGTGCCACAAGGATCGGTGCTGGGTCCTCTCCTTTTTGTCATTTACATAATGATTTGGATGTGAGCATAAGAGGTACAGTTAGTAAGTTTGCAGATGACACCAAAATTGGAGGTGTAGTGGACAGCAAAGAGGGTTACCTCAGATTACAACAGGATTTGGACCAGATGGGCCAATGGGCTGAGAAGTGGCAGATGGAGTTTAATTCAGATAAATGTGAGGTGCTGCATTTTGGGAAAGCAAATCTTAGCAGGACTGATACACTTAATGGTAAGGTCCTAGGGAGTGTTGCTGAACAAAGAGACCTTGGAGTGCAGGTTCATAGCTCCTTGAAAGTGGAATCGCAGGTAGATAGGATAGTGAAGAAGGCATTTGGTATGCTTTCCTTTATTGGTCAGAGTATTGAGTACAGGAGTTGGGAGGTCATGTTATGGCTGTACAGGACATTGGTTAGGCCACTGTTGGGATATTGCGTGCAATTCTGGTCTCCTTCCTATCGGAAAGATGTTGTGAAACTTGAAAGGGTTCAGAAAAGATTTACAAGGATGTTGCCAGGGTTGGAGGATCTGAGCTACAGGGAGAGGCTGAACAGGCTGGGGCTGTTTTCCCTGGAGCGTCGGAGACTGAGGGGTGACCTTATGGAAGTTTACAAAATTATGAGGGGCATGGATAGGATAAATAGACAAAGTCTTTTCCCTGGGGTTGGGGAGTCCAGAACTAGAGGGCATAGGTTTAGGGTGAGAGGGGAAAGATATAAAAGAGACCTAAGGGGTGACTTTTTCACACAGAGGGTGGTACGTGTATGGAATGAGCTGCCAGAGAATGTGGTGGAGGTTGGTACAATTGCAACATTTAAGAGGCATTAGGATGGGTATATGAATAGGAAGGGTTTGGAGGGATATGGGCCGGGTGCTGGCAGGTGGGACTAGATTGGGTTGGGATATCTGGTCGGCATGGACGGGTTGGACCGAAGGGTCTGTTTCCATGCTGTACATCTCTATGTCTCTATGACTCTAAGATGGTTCATCTCAAGAAGTCTGTGAACCAGTTCTCAATACACCAACCTATAGAACTGTCCTAGCTATTGTAGTCAAAATTTGGCTTATCAAACTACTAAGTGTAGGCTGCTGCTAGGTATATGATGGCTAAGGTACTTCCTTGCTAATTCCTCATATACCACAAACTCTATTGAGCAAGGACCCTGGTGATTGCAATGCCAGTGATATTTAATTATTGAATTATTGTTAAAGTATTGTGCCTTTGAGTGCCCCACTTGCTGTTAAAATTAGAAGTTAGCTATAAACAGTGCAAAGTCAGATACAGAGGTACATAGAATGTCTGCCCTTGTGAAAAATGTGCACTCAATCCGCTGTGTATTAATGAGTCCAGAGCACCAGACGTTGATATGTCGAACAACTACATCTGTAACTGCTTGAGAATAAACTGAACATATATCTTCTGCAAATTGATGAGCGATCAATGGAACATTCTGACATGTTTTACAGTGTTATGTTTTAGTCTTTTGTCATGTAGGTGAATAGATTCTGGCAAACTATGACTTTTTGGATCTAGTGTCTGCTTTCTTCCTGCTCTTCATGAAGCCAGAATTGATGAGGAATGCTCATCTAATCCTTCACTTATATATATTCATCCTCAATCAATTGTCCAGATTGGAATAGAACACTCCTGTGGTGCGATCTGCAAGTGATTTATGTTGGTTCTGGATTAGTGGTGCTGGAAGAGCACAGCAGTTCAGGCAGCATTTGAGGAGCAGTAAAATCGACGTTTCGGGCAAAAGCCCTTCATCAGGAATAAAGGCAGTGAGCCTGAAACATGGAGAGATAAACAAGAGGAGGGTGGGGTTGGGGAGAAAGTAGCATAGAGTACAATAGGTGAGTGGGGGAGGGGATGAAGGTGGTAGGTCAGGGAGGAGGGTGGAGTGGATAGGTAGGAAAGGAGATAGGCAGGTAGGACAAGTCATGGGGACAGTGCTGAGCTGGAAGTTTGGAACTAGGGTGAGGTGGGGGAAGGGGAAATGAGGAAACTGTTGAAGTCCACATTGATGCCCTGGGGTTGAAGTGTTCCAAGGCGGAAGATGAGGCGTTCTTCCTCCAGGTGTCTGGTGGTGAGGGAGCCGCGGTGAAGGAGGCCCAGGACCTGCATGTCCTCGGCAGAGTGGGAGGGGGAGTTGAAATGTTGGGCCACGGGGCGGTGTGGTTGATTGGTGCGGGTGACCTGGAGATGTTCCCTAAAGCGCTCTGCTGGGAGGCGTCCAGTCTCCCCAATGTAGAGGAGACCGCTCCGGGAGCAACGGATACAATAAATGATATTAGTGGATGTGCAGGTAAAACTTTGATGGATGTGGAAGGCTCCTTTAGGGCCTTGGATAGAGGTGAGGGAGGAGGTGTGGGCGCAGGTTTTGCAGTTCCTGCAGTGGTGGGGGAAGGTGCCAGGATGGGAGGGTGGGTTGTGGGGGGCGCGTGGACCTGACCAGGTAGTCACGGAGGGAATGGTCTTTGCGGAAGGTGGAAAGGGGTGGGGAGGGAAATATATCCCTGGTGGTGGGGTCTGTTTGGAGGTCGGGGAAATATCGGCGGATGATTTGATTTATGCGAAGGTTGGTAGGGTGGAAGGTGAGCACCAGGGGCGTTCTGTCCTTGTTACGGTTTGAGGGGTGGGGTCTGAGGGCGGAGGTGCAGGATGTGGACGAGATGCATTGGAGGGCATCTTTAACCATGAGGGAAGGGAAATTGCGGTCTCTAAAGAAGGAGGCCATCTGGTGTGTTCTGTGGTGGAACTGGTCCTCCTGGGAGCAGATGCGGCGGAGGCGGAGGAATTGGGAATATGGGATCGCATTTTTGCAAGAGGTAGGGTGGGAAGAGGTGTAATCCAGGTAGCTGTGGGAGTCGGTGGGTTTGTAAAAAATGTCAGTGTCAAGTCGGTTGTCATTAATGGAGATGGAGAGGTCCAGGAAGGGGAGGGAGGTGTCAGAGATGGTCCAGGTAAATTTAAGGTCAGGGTGGAATGTGTTGGTGAAGTTGATGAATTGCTCAACCTCCTCGTGGGAGCACGAGGTGGCGACAATGCAGTCATCAATGTAATGGAGGAAGAGGTGGGGAGTGGTGCAAGTGTAATACGGAAGGTCGACTGTTCTTTGTAGCCAACAAAGAGACAGGCATAGCTGGGGTCCATACATGTGCCCATGGCTACCCCTTTGATCTGGAGGAAGTGGGAGGATTCGAAGGAGAAATTGTTAAGGGTGAGGACCGATTCGGCCAAATGAATGAGAGTGTCGGTGGAAGGGTACTGTTGGGGATGTCAGGAGAGGCAAAAACGGAGGGCTTGGAGGCCCTGGTCATGGCGGATGGAGATGTGGAGGGATTGGATATCCATGGTGAAGATGAGGCATTGGGGACCGGGGAAACGGACGTCTTGGAGGAGGTGGTTGGTGTGATTACTGAGAATTATGGGTAGCAGACAGTGTGACTGGGGGCAATCCACAAGCTGATATGAATACATTCATGGTGGAATCTTAACCCTAAATTTTTCATAGCAATTTGCAAGTAGGATGTATGCCTTATCTTCAGCTAATAACCATAACTATTCCATTCAGCCATTAAAAAGACATTTATTTCACAAACGTACCTTTCTCTTTATGCTGTTTACTAAAGTTGATTAGATTTAATGGATTATCAATTGTGAAATTATCATTTATCATGACCAGAACCTTATATTAAATACTTAATTATTCATTGCTAATATGTGTCATGGTGAAATATAATTTGCTGTAATTCAGAAGACATCAGATGTAGCTTTTTTTCTTTGAGGTTAATGTATAAGCCCTTAGTGCTATTAATGTTTCTAAATATGGCGCCTCATTTGTCAGAATTTCTTTTGAGAACTGAAACACAGAAAGCAACACAATCTTTGCAGGTGTCTGCAGAGGTCAATGACGCTCATTAGCATTTACCTGGTCTTTAAAACGTTTAAAGGCAATATCAAAAGTCATCAATGCAAATTGCCAAAATACACCTTTGTGTGAATAAATTCTTAGATTGAGACTGAATTTGTGCATTAACAGTGCTGTCCTTATTAGCTAAATAGTGTCATTTATGAGCAATACATGTATCTGATTTTAATCAAAACACTTGAGAGCTGATTTTAAGCCTGCATACCTAGTGGAATCCAGAATAGCAGCAATTAAAATCAGAGTAGAGGGTTATCTATCAGATCCCATGAAAATTGTAGCACAGATGGATTTTGGGGACCTCGTGCATAAATCACCAAAAACTAGAGTACGTGTTCAGCAGGTAGTAAGGAAGATAAATGAAAATGTATTTTTTTTCTTTTATTCTTATATTCCCTTCCCTTTGGAATAAAGGAAACTTGCTAAAACTGTAGCCAGAACTGATCGGACCACATCTAGAATACTGTGAACTCCCTTTACCTAATGATGGATATACTGGCATTGGATGCAGACCAGACAAGGCTCAGCAGGTTGATTCTTATGAGGAAAGGTTTAGTATTTTAGGCCTGTTCCCATTAGAGTTTGGAAGAATGAGAGGCAATCTTATTAAAACACACAAAATTCTTCAGCGATTTGACAGTGTAGATGTGAACTGGTTGTTTCTCCTTGTGAGACAATCTGGGACTAGGGGGATAATCTCAGGGCAAGGAGTCTTTTTAAGCATTTGAGATGGAGATGAGGAGGAATTTCTTCTCTGAGTGAATTCTTTTCCTACAGGGTTGTCAAGGCTGAGTTGTTAACTTTATAGAAGGCGGAGATAGACAGGCTTCTAATCAATAAGGGAATCAAGGGTTATGGGGAAATGGCAGGAAAGTGCATTTGAGCATAATCAAATCAGCCATGACCTCATTGAATGGTGGAGCAGAATTAATGGGCCAGATGATCTACTTCTGCTCCTATGTCTCATGGTCTCCTCCCACTATCTTCTTGTGGGATCAAATTTTAATCTGTGCATGGGAAACCAGTTGGAAGACAACAAAGTCTTGGTTTCAACTGCAATTTGGCTTCTGATGATTGTTCATGAATTTCATTCCAGAAAATGACCAAACAAGTGAAGCTATTTTGATGTCTTTTGAGTCCTTGAGAGGAGAAGCAAAGTGCTCGGTCCAAAAGTTGCTAAGGTAGAATGGAAGAAATCTCAGAAGTGAAACATTGAGGTGAATGGAAGGCCAGTGTCGAAGTGCCAGAGTGGAACTAATGCCAAAACAATTGGGGGCTGTTGGCCATTCGTTTGGCACATTTGATCCCCTGACTGCTGGCTGTTTAAGTGAGATTGGCCCACTACATGTTGGTCATGAAGATCAATGGCCTTTTTGTTCTCCACTCTCCCTGTCTTTATGGACCAGCTAGATGGCATGCCTGTAAAGAATTGGAGAAGGGTGACTGTTATTGCGAGCTTTGGCTCTACCAGTTCACTTCCAATTGTTAGCAGTTATACATGTGACTTTGTGCTGCACAACTTTGCACTTGGTTCTGTTCTGAGCTAGATGCTGTGATGCCAGTTCTTTATGATCATTGCCAGGTGAGACATTCTGAAGCCTCCAGGTATACAGTTGGTAAGCCAGAAGAATCATGAGAAATAGGAACAGTCAGGTCATTCAGCCCCTTAATCTGCTCCACCATTGAACAGGATCAAGGCTGATCCGATATTTCTCACATCTACTTACCTATCTTTTCCTTGTAACCCTTGATTCTTCTATCTCAGCTTTAAATGTACATAAGGACTTGCCCTCCATAGCTCACTTTGGCAAGAAATTCCAAAGACTTTCAAGTATCTGAGAGAAGAGATTCCTCCTCATCTCAGTCTTAAATTGTTACGCCTTTATCCTGAGACAATGCCCTCTGATCCTAGATTCTCCCATGAGAGGTAACATCCTTTCAGTTTTTACTCTGTTAAGTCCCTTAAGAATCCTATTTGTTCCATTGAGATCATCTCTTATCATTCTACACTTGAGTGAGTAGAGTCCCAACCTTTTTAGCCTTTGCTCATAAGACAATTCCTTCACACTAGGGATCTTCCTAGTGAACGGTGGCACAGTGGTTAGCACTGCTGCCTCACAGCACTAGAGACCCGGGTTCAATTCCCGCTTCAGGCGACTGTCTGTGTGGAGTTTGCACATTGTCCCCGTGTCTGCATGGGTTTTCTCCGGGTGCTCCGGTTTCCTCCCACAGTCCAAAAATGTGCAGGTTAGGTGAATTGGCCATGCTAAATTGCCCATAGTGTTAGAAGAAAGGGTAAATGTCGGGGAATGAGTCTGGGTGGGTTGCGTTTCGGCGGATCGGTGTGGACTTGTTGGGCCTAAGGACCTGTTTCCACACTGTAAGTAATCTAATCTAATCTGAATCTTGTCTGAACTGCCTCCAATTGGATGATATCTTTCCTTCAATAAGTGGTCCGAAACTGCTCTCAGTACTCCAGGTGTGTCCTCACCAGCGCCTTGTACACTTGCTGTAAGACTTCTCCACTCTTCTACTTCAACCAGTTTGAAATACAGGCCAATGGTCCATCAAGTCCACACTGACTCTCTGAAGAGCATTCCAGCCAGACCCAATTCCTTACCCTAACCCTGTAACCCCACACCTACACTGGTGAATCCACCTAACTTACACATTCCTGAACACTGTGGGCAATTTAGCATGGCCAATCCACCTAACCTGCACACCTTTTGACTGTGGGAGGAAACCCATGTAGACACAGGGAGAATGGCTAACTCCACACAAAGTAAAAATCACACAACACCAGGTTATAGTCCATCCGGTTTAAGTGGAAGCACTAATTTTCAGAGTGCCGCTCCTTCATCAGGTGGTTCATCAGGTCATCACAACTACCTGATGAAGGAGCAGTGCTCCGAAAGCTAGTGCTTCCACTTAAACCTGTTGGACTATAACCTGGTGTTGTGTGATTTTTAACTTTGTGCGCCCCAGTCCAACACCAGCATCTCCAAGTCTTAACTCCACACACACAGTTGTCCCAACTGGAATCAAACCTGGGTCCCTGGCTCTCTGAGGCACTTTGCCACTTGGTATGCTAGCTTTCAGGTTTCATGTACATGTGCTCCCGAGTTCCTTTGTGTTGCAGCTTTTTGTAATTTTTTCCATTTAAATAATATTCTCTTGCTTTGCTTTCCAAAATGAACAACCTCATAGTTTCCCAGGCTATATTCAATTTTCAAACTTTTTGATCAACTATGTAACCTTTCAATATATTTCTGTGAACTTTTGTATCCCACCTGCAATCTGCCTTTCCACCTACTTTTGTGTTGTTTGCAAATTTGGCTGCAGTACATTTACTTCCTCCAAGTAATTAATATGTATAGTAAACAGTTGTGGTCCCAGCACTGATCCCTGGGGAATCCCACTAGTTACAGGTCACCATGCTGAAAAAGAACCCCTTATCCCCACTTGCTGTTTCCTACGCAAGATCCAATTCTCTATCCATGCCAATATACTGCCTCCAATACCATGGGCTCTTATGTTATGACTTTACCTTTTGTGAGGTATTTGTTGAACATGTTCTGGAAGTCCAAATACAACCCATCTAATGCCAGACCCATGGGTCCAATAGTTTACCAACCACCATGGTCCATAGAGCACTCGATCGCATAAGTACAGTACTGTATTGAACATTCACTAAATCAGCCCTTTATTTTCCAGAAGAAGGTCAACCTATTATTAGACACTTCTGCTGAAAAAAACATTTCCACATATCCATTACATTGCAGGGAATGAACGATTAAAGGGATATTTTTCTGAGTCTGACCACTGGTGCATTGAATTGTACCATCTTGACAAAAATTGAAAAGTTCGACATATTATAATTTGTTCAAAAATCAGAGGGCATACTTTTAAAATGTTTGGCAAAAGAAGCAAATATAAGGTGGTTTGGGTCTGGAATGCACTACTTAGAGTCATAGAGTCATAGAGATGTACAGCATGGAAACAGACCCTTCAGTCCAACTTGTACATGCCAATCAGATATCCCAACCCAATCTAGTCCCACCTGCCAGCATCTGGCCCATATCCCTCCAAATCCTTCCTATTCATAAACCCATCCAAATGTCTCTTAAATGTTGCAATTGTACCAGCCTCCATCACTTCCTCTGGCAGTTCATTCCATACACGTACCACCCTCAGTGTGAAAAGGTTGCCCCTTAGGTCTCTTTTCTATCTTTCCCCTCTCACCATAAACCTATGCCGTCTAGTTCTGGACTCCCCGAACCCAGGGAAAAGACTTTGCCTATTTACCCTATCCATGCCCTTCATAATTTTGTAAACCTCTCTATGGTCACTTGGTCATCTTCGTAACTGGGAAAAGTATTTTTATTTTGTGTTGTGACCTATGGAGTAGTGGGACTAGAGCGATAATGTATTTCTTCAGGTTTAGTCGTAGCAATGTTAGTGCACAAGTCACAACAACAACATCCTTTCTTAATAGTTACTTCATGTTTTCTCTCTGTTTCTTATTATAGCTTCATCCACTGGTGCTGTTTTGTGTGGTAGCTTTAAAAAGAAATTGCATAAATCGGTCTTCAAAACAAAACAACATTAAACAAAATGGCCAAGCCAATCTGAACATTGTTCACTATGCATCATGCAGATTGATAAGTTGACCAAAGGGGAGGTGGAGATATTTTAATAACATCTCTGCCATTGGACAAGTAATTCAGAACCTTTTGTAAATATTCTGGTAACAGGGATTTGAATCTCACCATGACAGATGATGAAATTTGAATTCAATAAAAATCTAGTCAAATGAGGACCATGTGACCACCTGGTTCACTAATGTCCTTTAGGGTAGGAAATCTGCCATCCTGGTCAGCCTCGCAAAGACCTTGCAGAAACCCCAGAGCTATTTTTGAAGACCCCTTATACAGAAGATAAACTGTATTTATGTAATTCCTTTTTAATATGTTTGTAACTCAAAATGGCATCAGACTGTGGTGAGAAAATATTTTTCACTGAATCTTTCTCAATATATGTGACAATAAATAAATAAATCTGCAGCTCTGAACGAAATGTGACTCCAGACTGACAGCAATGCAGTTGACTGTTAACTGCCCTCTAGTCAATTAGGCACAGGCAATAAAAGTTGACCGAGCCAGCAATGCCCATACTCCCAAGAACAAATAAAAAACGTTCTAACCTGGAAAAAGCTTAATAGCTGCAGTCACTCTCATTGCTGCTGGCAACACTGCCTACGCTGCCTTCTGCTGATGGCAAAAGCACCAAACTTTAAATGGTTCATGTTGTGGTGGGTAATGAGGAGCAATCCCTTATGCTGCTGAATGGGAGTCCAGCTCTGTGAGGTTAAATACGTTAGTTGACTGAAATAAATGTCACTATTGTGTGAAACCAGCATTATATGTTGATGCCCATCACAACCTGCCTGACCTGTGTGCGTCGAGCAAATGTTCACTGTACACATGCTAATGCTTGTACCAATACAGCCTCTGATCCCCACATATGCACAAGTATCATTGATAGTATTGAACAGCTCCATGAGCACTTAGCTCAAAAATGGATAAAAACGAGCCTACTTTCTAGTCTGATCTATTTTGGCAAGCACACATGTTGTTTTCATCTTCCTGAATGAAATGTGATCTCTACAAAGAATTGATTGTCGCAGTTGTGGTATCAGAATTGAGACTTTTCAAATTGAAGATTTCAAATCAGATGTTTATCAGTTTTGAAGCCCTGTAAATGAATTTTGCAAGACATGTGGGCTGCTCAGAGCCCAATGGACATTGCAAATGTTATATAATGCCACTTTGGAAGCTGGTCATTTGCTTGAATCTCTTAAATTTGTAATTTCCTTGATTCATCCAAAAATTGGCACCTTGCCAAAAATGCCTCCTGCTGACTCGTATCTTTAATTAGTAGAATGTAATCTGGAGGGACCCATTTTCTATCATTTTCTTTGATGCATGAACTGACTCGATAAATCATGAGTGCCAAAGATGGGATATAAATCATTCAATTGCAGGACTACATCGGTTATCAGTGAGTAATGGTCAATTCACAAAGTAATGAAAACTCATACAACACGGGCATCTGCAGGTTTATCTAAGTCCAACAGTGGACTGGGCTTTTAAATACTTGCTCAATACTTATTCTTAAAAAAAGATTACATCTTAAAAAATTTTAATGCAAAAACAAGTTGCCAATCTCAATGGCTGTTACTATTGTGTTCAGAAGTGGGTCATGGAAATAAAATATAGGGTAGAATCTTCTAGCCTCTGACTGACTTGGGCAATGGTGAAGAAGTTGGGAACTTGAGAGCCAATGAGGATCTTCCTGATGTTAAGAGCAAATAAGGCCCATTTTATAATCAAATGTTAAATGGTAAGTTAGGATTCTTCTTGTGAGTGGTGTAAGACCTATTAACATGCATTAGCATATGTTAACATCTCATTATTACCTAATCTCAACTCATTAGTACCTAATCTTGGCTCATTAGTATGAAATTTCCCATTCTCTTACTTGCAAATAGAAATTAGATGCCAAACATTCCTGACCTGAAAGTCAAAACGGTTACTGAGCAACTGCACCTCACCATGTGCTCCTTTGGACATCCATCTTGGACACCAGGCACCACATCCCAGGGCAGTGGTCAGGAGTATCCATCCAGATTGGTCAAGGAAATAGGCCACACTCAGTCCAGGATTCTGTCCACGAAAAGTCAAGGGGATTGATCACATTGCTATGTTAGGGAAACTGGAAATTACAGGCAGCACGCTAGGATGCTGAGTGGCCAATAATTGTGAAGAAGGCCAACTCAGTACATGATGGGAGAGTTGATGGAGCATTGAAGCGATGGTGTAATGCAAGAAGAAGGGAGTCATTGACAGTTAGCAGCACTCTGGCTTCCATGGAGGGACATAGGACTTCAGGTGCACTAAAGATGGCTAGGTTCTGTACATTTGATCTTGTAGTTCACACACAGGGGTGACGTTGAAAAGTGAACATATTAACAAATATGACCATGTATTTACAATGAACTGTCACCTGTTCCACCTCTGTTCTCCCAGAAGGTGGTCTTTCTTTCCCTTTCATTGTGTCTCAGAGCAGTCCCTGGGTCTGTAGTTGTGGTGAAGGGAGTCTGCCTGCGGTGGAGCTGAAAGGCTTAGAGTTTTGGTTGGGAGAGTGCAGGGGACATTTGTGGCTAGAGAGCCAAGACCTGAAGAGTGTGCTCTGCCAGAGACAGGCTCACCCTCATTGGCTTGACCTCCCACAGGGCTGTGGGTCGAAGAAAGGGTAGGAATGGTAGGCCCAGCCACTTGTGGGGTGTCCCAAAAGGAGATCTCTGGGGTTGCCTATGTATGGTTCCTTCTCTGGCTGGTTATCTACTGATGCAGCCTTTCCCCCTTGTGAGAAAGGGAACACCCCTGGAGTGAGATCAAGGTCACTCATAACCCTGCTGCCTTGCAATTGTTATTGAATGTCAGTAGCTAGGAATGCAGTGTATATTCATCAGACTCTGAGTGTTTGACTGGACTCTACAGGGCAGCTGCCAAACTGTCCATGGGGGCAGCCAAACTCTTGCATGCCTAAGGCAACAGGGTCCCAATAGAATTGATGCAGTTCAACCAGGTTTGTGTCCATCTGGTTTAATTTCTTTATGGAGACTTTGTGGCAATTGATACAACTGAGTAACTTGCTATGCCAGTTTGTGCAGTGCCCTGATAAACATGCCTGCTTCTCATGTGTCTGCTTGTGCATTTGGATGAAGATCTTAATGGCTGACACCACGGTGTTCTCTCCTGTCTGGGGTTAAGCAGGTGCCTAGTTGCTGACAATTCTCCAAGTGCCAGTGTCCTGGGGCATTGTTTCTTCAAAATAATAATCTACTGATGACCATGACACCATTGAGGATTGTTAGAAAAACCCATCTGGTTCACTAATGTCCTTCACTTAAGGAAATCTGCCATCCTTACCTGGTCTGGCCTAATGTGACTCCAGATCTATAGCAATGTGATTGACTCTCAACTGCTCTTTCAAATGGCCTAGCAAGCTACTCTGTTGTATCAATTACCACAAAGTCTCCATAAAGAAATTAAACCAGATCGACCATCTGGTATAGATAGACATCAGAAAAGGCAACAGCAAAACTGTCTAGTCAACCCTGAAAAATTATCCTCACTAATATCTGGGGCTTGTGCCAAAATTGGGAAAGCAGTTTCACAAGCTAGTTAAACAACAGCCTGACATCGTCATACTCATGAAAACATACCTGACAAGATAATGTCTCAGATATTACCATCACCAGTCCTGGATATGCCCTGTCCCAGCAGGAGTGATGACACAGTCGGAAGGGAGTTGTGCCCTGTTAGCCCTCAACATTGACTCTGGACCCCATGAAGTCTCAGATTAAACATGGACAAGGAACCATCCTGCTGATTACCACATACTGTCCTCTTTCAGCTGATGAATCAGTTGAAGAACATTTGGAGGGAGCACTGAGGGCAGCAAGGGTGCAAAATCTGCTCTAAGTAGGGGATTTCAATGCCCACCTCAAAAAATGGCTCAGCCATCAGCACTACTGACTGAGTTGGTCAGGTCTTAAAGGACATAAGACCTGGATTGTGGTCTGTGGAAAGTGGTAAAGCAGCCAAAAAGAGGGAAAAACATACTTGACCTCATCATTACCAATTTGCCAGCTGCAGATGCATCTGTCCATGACAGTATCGGTAAGTGTGACCACAGCACAATCCTTATGGAGATGAAGTTCTGTCTTCACATTGAGAATACCTTTCATTATGTTGTGTGGCACTATCACCATGCTCATGAGACAAAGAACAGCTTTAGCAACAGAAGACTTGGTATCCATGAGGCACTGTGGGCCATCAACAACAGCAGAATTGTACTCCAGTTTAGTCTAAAAAGCCTTTCCAAATCAGTGGAAATGGAGTTTAGGGAAGGGTGATATGGTGGGCAGCTGCTGCTTAAATAACATAAGCTCATTTAAGAATTCTGAGTAAGCCAGATTCAATATTTTCTCTGATCAGAGTTCCATAAGGTGACCTAAAGCAGGAATGAGCTCTCTCACATGCGTACTTAAAGTGAACAAAGTCAGAAGTGGCTTCAACTGATGAAAGAACACAGTTCTGAAAGCTTGTGATTTCAAACAAACCTGTTGGGCCTGGTGTCATGTGACTTTTGACTTTGTCCACCCCAGTGCAACACTGGCACCTCCACATCACGCTTAAAGTGTTAAAGGTTGTTTTTGGAGAGTAGCAGAGATGCCTGAAAATGGCCTGACCTATTTCAATCTGGATGTTTTTCAGATTCCTGTACACTGGGATGCAACAGCATCCAATTTCTGCCTCACAATGAAGGTAGCAATTCTGTGAGACATTTAGATAAGCTGCTGCTCTTCCAATTTTTAGCTATTTAAAGATAATGATGTTTTATATCTGTGGGTACATTCTGAAATGCTTTAAAAAAAAAAGAAAGGATATGAAGTTAAATGTGGAACTACTTTTGTTTGAGATTTAATTCAGTATGAAAAAAGCAATGCTTCAGTTCAAAATTATACATAGGATGTAACATTTTTAACATTATGAATAAATTAATTTGCCTGACGTTCTTGTGGACCCAAAGTGCAATAATGACAAAGTGACTACCTTCGACATGTTATAGCATGCCATACACACGTATAGTCCAATTCTGGATGAAGACGATTGAAGAGGTTTTAATACCAATTAGCTTTTGTGTTGAAGTAGAGATTACAAAATGCATTTCTTGATCAACTGTGATAATCGATGACCACAGTGCTGCAGATTTGTCACAAAGCAGCAATGGATCAGGGACCCTCAGAGTTACTAGACTCTTTGTTACTGAGATATATCCTGAGCAAAATGATATAGGAGTGTGTTGTTACCTTCCATACCTTTGAATGGTGAAGATTGTTTTGACCTGCAGCTACTAAATGGCTAAACTTACTTTGCTAATCCAGATGATTGTAAGCAAGTGTGGCTTGGAGCACATTAGGAAAATGTACTCATTAGTTTAGGAAAATGTACTCATTAGTGTTTTGTTTTGGGTATCAAAATTAAAGTAAAGTACTCAACTGGAGGGACAGTTATTCAGTTGCATGGTGAAGAATGAAGAAAAAGAAGAGACATGTTCTTTTATGTTCACTTGAAGTCAGAGATTTTTGCAAGATGATGCAAAAAGTTTAACAAAACATTAAAAAGACAATCAATACCATATAAAATCAGGAATACACAATGAACGAAATTATTAGAAATTTTTAAAAGGTAATAAACTGATCTTTGGCAAAGAATTCTGCTGTGACCTCTGGAGGAATCTAATAGAACTACTTGGTAAATAGCTACAATTTCACTTTTCACTGTATCATCCTAGATACTGTACATGTGAAAATAAAATCATTAATTCATTCATTTAAAAAAATCATTAATTTAAAAGCACTTATTCTTACAATCTGATTTCTTCACCTGATTTGAATGTGGGGTGGGGGAGGGGTGGGTCATGCAAAAGAAGTATCCTCTGAAGGAAATTTTTCCAAAAAAATCTAATATCAGATTCCATAAACAAAGGTCAGCGAACATTATTTCCAGTGTGTACTCCAGTCAAACCCTCAGTAGCAATGTGGTAGTTAGATTCTGCAGGTACAGAAAAGCTAAGCTTTCCACCAAGATACACGTGGAGTGGTACTGGTGCCCAGAAACCTGTTGCAAATAAAATGTGCTCTCCTTAATCCTGTATACCCCAGTGGAGTCAATGCTGGAGGGATGCTTGCAGGCACAATCCTAGTGTTCTTTGAATCTGTCTGTATGGAAGAAGATGGTATCAGCAATAACATTAGCAAATTTGCTGAATGATAGAAAGCTGGGTGGCAGGGTGAAATGTGATGAGGATGTTAGGAGATTACAGGGTGACCTGGACAAGTTAGGTGAGTGGGCAGATGCATGGCAGATGCAGTTTAATGTGGATAAATGTATGGTTATCCACTTTGGTGGCAAGAACAGGAAGGCAGATTACTACCTCAATGGAATCAATTTAGGTAAAGGGGCAGTACAGATAGATCTGGGTGTTCTTGTACACCAGTCAATGAAGGCAAGCATGCAGGTACAGCAGATAGTGAAGAAGGCTAATAGCATGCTGGCCTTCATAACAAGAGGAATTGAGTATAGAAGCAAAGAGGTGCTTCTGCAGCTGTACAGGGCCCTGGTGAGACCACATCTGGAGTACTATGTGCAGTTCTGGTCTCCAAATTTGAGGAAAGACATTCTGGCTATTGAGGGAGTGAAACGTAGGTTCACGAGGATTCATTTAAGAAGGAGTTGGATAGAGCTCTCAAAGATAGTGGAATCAAGGGTTATGGAGATAAGGCAGGAAGAGGATACTGATTAGGAATGATCAGCCATGATCATATTGAATGGCGATGCAGGCTCAAAGGGCTGAATGGCCTACTCCTGCACATATTGTCTATTGTCTAAGATTGGAAAGAAACACACCCACAAAAATAGGAGCTAATCAAGGAGCAAAAGAAGGAAAGAAAGAACTCAAAGCAATCATGATGATTATAGGAAAAAGTTTTGGGAAAATTATTGGAACTAAATGCTGTCAAGATGGTGAATGTGACATCCTCCATTACAATTGTAGAGATAGTGGATGCTTTTGTTGTGGTAATTAATTATGCCTGATATTTTGGAAAAGGTCCCAGTGGAATAGAACATGGCAATGTGACAAAATCACAACGGACACACAGGACGAACTAGTGCAGTGAGTAACATAGACAATAGGTGCCAGCTCCATAGGGCAAGGAGATCTCACCAGACACAGGTAGAGTCCAGCTATTATAAAAAAAGAAGCTTCAATTGAACACAGCATCACGTGGCAGAAAGATGCTTAACCATTATGTTGCTGCAGAACCAGGCAGATTCCACATCTTTTAATGGAGCAAGTTAAGAAGCAACTTGCTGAGAGTTTAGATAAATTATTCAAAAGTATAATGTTCATTAAGCTTGCCATAGATAGTGGATTCTGGGTGAGCAGTCAAGATTTATTCGCACATTCATCATTATATTTGGAAGGTTTTGCTTCAACAAACTCCCATTTGGGATTGCCTCAGCCCCAGGGATTTTTCAACATGCTACATTCAGCATTTTGCAATGCTTTTAAGGAGTCATGATACCCACCAAAACAGCTGAAGAGCAGGATAAAGAAGTTCATGCAGTCTTAAAGTGCTCACAGAATGACAAATATGAATTCCCCAAAGAAATCTGTTTACTTCTTGGGATGCATTGTGAACCATATTTGGATAAAGGCAGCTCCTAGAATAATCAAATGCCATTAGGGAGTTTCGCATTCTTAAGCCATTTTATGACATACAAATAGTTTTGGGGATTGTAAGCTAGTTGGCCAAATTTTCACCTTTATTGCTGGCTAGTAGAAATCTTTAAGATCTATATGGAAGAGGATACAAGGATGGTGTTGGAACCTACATCAGAAGGATGTCTTTCAGACAATCAAAGACACCTTGATGTTCTAGCCCACAACAGTCCATCCCTTCTCATCAATATATCTGTTGCTGTTTCAGCTTCAGGCTTAGGAGTATGCAATGCACTTTCAGTCAAAAACAGACTGGTATTGTGGACCAGTTTACAGCATGGGCCTTGTCAGTCATAGAAACGTGGTGTCCTGTGATTCAGATGGGCACTGATTTGGTTACATGTACTTGTGAGAGATTTTCAGAATACGTTCTTAGTCTGAAGTTGATCATGAAGATTTCGACTCTGACTCATGAGGTTCTCCAATGAAGCAACATGCCTAGAGGAAAATCTGCAGACAATGGTGGATCTGCTCCTTAGAACGACAATTGACAGCCTTACCAGGCATGATTATTGAGTTTGTTTATGAAATTGAGTCAGATACTCAGTCAGTGGTGACACAGTGGCTAGCAAGCTGAAACTGGTTTAACCAAATGGATCACAAACAGAAGAGGACCAAAGGTTTGTCAGTGTGGTATTGCATGTTTGCTGAACCAAATGCACTGTGCATTGATAACATAGACATATTTCGATTGCTGATAAACTCTTGCGACCATAGATGACTTAGTGTTAGATGAGAAAAGCTGATTTTTGCAAATTACTGCAAGAATAAATGCTCGACAAGAAATACCTGAAACACGTGGGGATCGCTAAATGCAGGGTCAGAGCTAGGTCAGTGCTGTGGGGGTCAGGGATCTTCAAAGAGGTCGAAGATCTCATATCCGACTGTAAAATTGTGCTATAAACAGTCCAGAGTAACAAGAACTGCTGATCACTAATACTAGGGTGCAAGAACACAGCTATTCATTTTTGACAGGAAGTTCTACCTTATTGCATCAACATTTTTTTTTCACAGTGGATAGAGGTTAGATATGGTTAGTAGGATCTTACGGAAAATATTTCAGACAGTTCTGGAAGTGAAAATGTCATAGGTTTGCTGAGATGCCTTTATCTGAACAGGGAAGCATTGGGTCCAAGCAGTCAAGTCACTTTTGAAGAAAAATGCTTCCCTCTTTATAGCAGAACCTTGGTTATCCGAACATCAATTATCCGAATTTCAGATTATCCGAACAAGATCTCAAGATCCCATAAAAACGTTATTCATTATCCGAAAAATCAGTTATCCAAACAACCAGTTATCCGAACAAAATACTTCCTGCCTGTCTCATTCAGATAATCAAGGTTGTTCTATATAGCACTGCAAAATAACCCGTCCACCATACTGCAGTGTGGTCTGTCATTATTGAAGGTGCCGATGAACAGAAAGCTGAACACTCAGCTTGTCAACCCATTAAAATCTTGATACATATTTATGCCAACAGCACAATCAAGATGTGCGTAAGAAGTTGCAATCCCATCATGCACAGCAGGTCAAACACTAAAATTGATGTTACAGTGAGATAGTTGGCACTTTGGTTCTTGGGATCTTAAAGAAAAGGCATGGTAAACCAAGGAGCTGTAGACCAGCCATGATCTGATGTTATTTGAATAACAGCACGAGTCATATGAAAGAACTGTGGGACCTTCATCTCATTACAGATTTGTCACCCACCTCTGCTTGAAAGAGATTAACCCAGTGAGGTACATCAGAAGGAAAGGGACAGGTCACACTATCAGGAACAGAAACAAAGTCAACAGTCTTCCAAACAGAGATCGACCAATCATCCAAATCCAAAGAGAATGCACTTTGGGGAAATAGAGAAATGTCCAGACCATATGAATTTATAAAATCAAAGACTTGGAGGGATGCGAGTGGTTGAGGAATCTGAGTCACGTAAATGTAATGATGTACACAAATATACAATGTTGGTAATGAGAAAAATAAAGAGTTAATATGAAGGAATGCCTTACGTAGCATCTGCTATAGTGATGGTATATGGTGGGAGAACAGCTTAGGATGTCAAAGGAGTAAGACTTACATCCAGCTCTTTCTCACACTCTGTAATAATGTCAATCATTTCATTGTAACTTTAACTTAGTTGTTCACATGCAAATAATTACATCTTGTTTAAGACAAAAGGGTCTCCTCACTAAATGAGCAAATGGTTTTCTCTACCACTTCCCGACCAAATAGACGATGGTGGCAGCAAATTTAGCTCATAGTGAGAAATAGTGAAGCTGTCTCATTAACCAGGCTGAAGATTGTTCATTTAACAAAGACAATGAAAGTTTGGATGACCTCAAGTTTACAAAGAGGCCTCGAAGAGTAATATTAAGGAGAAAAGGGTAACTGGGGAGAGAATAGGGCCCCTCAAAGATCAGCAAGGCAGCCTTTGTGTAGAGTCACAGAAAATGGGGGAGATACTAAATGCATATGGATATGGAAGATATAGACTGTAGGGAAATAGATGGTGATATCTTGCAAAATGTCCAGATTACAGAGGAGGAAGTGCTGGATGTCTTGAAACGGTTAAAGGTGGATAAATCCCTAGGACCTGATCAGGTGTACCCAAGAACTCTGTGGGAAGCTAGAGAAGTGATTGCTGGGCCTCTTGCTGAGATAGTCACAGGTGAGGTGCCAGAAGACTGGAGTTTGGCGAACGTGGTGCCACTGTTTAAGAAGGGCGGTAAAGACAAGCCAGGGAACTATAGACCGGTGAGCCTGACCTCAATGGTGGGCAAGTTGTTGGAGGGAATCCTGAGGGACAGGATGTCCATGTATTTGGAAAGGCAAGGACTGATTCGAGATAGTCAACATGGCTTTGTGCATGGGAAATCATGTCTCACAAACTTGATTGAGTTTTTTGAGGAAGTAACAAAGAAGATTGATGAGGGCAGAGCAGTGGATGTGATCTATATGGACTTCAGTAAGGCGTTCGACAAGGTTCCTCATGGGAGACTGATTAGCAAGGTTAGATCTCATGGAATAAAGGGGGAGCTAGCCATTTGGATACAGAACTGGCTCAAAGGTAGAAGACAGAGGGTGGGTTGTTTTTTCAGATTGGAGGCCTGTGACCAGTGGAGTGCCACAAGGATCGGTGCTGGGTCCTCTACTTTTTGTCATTTACATAAATGATTTGGATGTGAGCATAAGAGATACAGTTAATAAGTTTGCAGATCACACCAAAATTGGAGGTGTAGTGGACAGCGAAGAGGGTTACCTCAGATTACAACAGGATCTTGACCAAAGGGGCCAATGGGCTGAGAAGTGACAGATGGAGTTTAATTCAGATAAATGCGAGGTGCTGCATTTTGGGAAAGCAAATCTTAGCAGGACTGATGCACTTAATGGTAAGGTTCTCGGGAGTGTTGTTTAACAAAGAGACCTTGGAGTGCAGGTTCATAGCTCCTTGAAAGTGGAGTCGCAGGTAGATAGGATAGTGAAGAAGGCGTTTGGTATGCTTTCCTTTATTGGTCAGAGTATTGAGTACAGGAGTTGGGAGGTCATGTTGCGGCTTTACAGGACATTGGTTAGGCCACTGTTGGAATATTGCGTGTAATTCTGGTCTCCTTCCTATTGGAAAGATGTTGTGAAACTTGAAAGGGTTCAGAAAAGATTTACAAGGATGTTGCCAAGGTTGGAGGTTTTGAGCTATAGGGGGAGGCTGAACAGGCTGGGAGTGTCGGAGGCTGAGGGGTGACCTTATAGAGGTTTACAAAATTATGAGGGGCATGGATAGGATAAATAGACAAAGTCTTTTTCCTGGGAACGGGGAGTCCAGAACTAGAGGGCATAGGTTTAGGGTGAGAGGGGAAAGATATAAAAGAGACCTGAGGGGCAACCTTTTCACACAGAGGGTGGTACGTGTATGGAATGAACTGCCAGAGAATGTGGCGGAGGCTGGTACAATTGCAACATTTAAGAGGCATTTGGATGGGTATATGAATTGGAAGGGTTTGGAGAGATATGGGCCGGGTGCTGGCAGGTGGGACTAGATTGGTTTGGAATATCTGGTCGACGTGGACAGGTTGGACCCAACTGTCTGTTTCCATGCTGCTCATCTCTATGACTCTATAACATGGGGAAGCAACCAGGACGAAGCAATTCCAAGACATGAAGGGCCATGTGAGTTCGGTCAGCAATGAGCTGTTGCAGCATCAGAAATGGAGGTGGAAATAGGCAGGTTTAATAATGGCAAGGTTATGTTGTTGTCTCTGGCTCAAATATAATCTAAGTTTTTTCAGTTGGGTTCAGCCTTAGGCTGGAGCTAGATTATGGGATAGAATTAGCATTTTGGGATAGGCACCGATTATACTGCTGCTATCTATACGAGCAGTATTCTTCATGATGTATCCGAAGAAGTGCTCAGATCTCCACTGATGCCAGATGAGTTAGTTAAACAGAATCCACACCATTGTTCACCATGTTGTATGAACAATGCTTACTGCAGACTACCTCGTTGTGTGACGCAGTCTAAACTGTTGCTCATCCAAGAGGAAAAGTTGCGTTACCATTTTCTTTCATGATAGGGCTGAACAGGACATTTTGTGGTCTAACTAGAGGGGTTATTATCTAAAACAAGATGTAGTCTATTACATGTTAGCAACTGCATAATGGTTACACCGATATCGATTCATAGAATCCCTATAGGCCATTAGGCTCAACAAATCCACAGCGACCCTCTGAAGAGTTACTCACCCAGACCCATTTCCCTACCTATTACTCTACATTTAGAGGGAATTAGACACACATTGGAAAATGTACAAAACAATCCACTCAGAATAATAGAGCTCATGATCTCCTTCTGCATTAGTCAGCGATTCTGTAGTGCCAGGATATAAATGGTTAAGTAAAAATTAACAGTGGTTAATCCATGTCTTTGGGTTTTTGCAGTAGTTAATTATCAAATTTCAGGGTTGTGAAATGATCGCTAAAGTACTACCTCTATTTAATAATTTTAGACATTCCATCAGTGTTGAGATAGTTTAAAGATAATTCTTTGAGTGATAAAGAACCAATACCCATGAGGGCTGTAGATAACTATAATATGCTCTAACACAACTGAAAGAATGTCAATAATTTATCATTCAACACTAAATGTTCTCTTTTATATCTGGGTTATTGTTATTTCCTGTTTCTTAATGTATTGGGAAACTAGGTTGTCAAAAATATTATTCACTTCTTGTTCGGTTTGGGTAAGATTTTAAACCTGGATCTGTCTACTTGAAGGATGTGATTCATCTGAAAACTCAAATTTGAAGTGACAAGCTCATGTGTGATATTTCAGAAGTACACTTCCCCTGACCATCATTAAATGTTACTCTCGAAGCTCTGCAATATGATTTGAAGAGCATATGCCAGAGGTTGCTAACAGCACTCAGTGATCGTCAGTGACATGAGATCTGAAGGTTGCCAACCAGAGTATCTGTTTCACATATCAAAAATGATTTATGGCATATCCTCTGAACAATTAACTCATGGGGCAATATTGTAGTGTGGATAATAAATTTGCTTTCCATCATAATTTTGTTTTTTTAACTGGTGGGAGTGTCAGTAAGCAGAGGACATTGATTTAAGTCTGAACTTAGCAGCGGGGAGAAGAGGGCACTTTTTGTTTTGGTGTTCAATGAGTTGATGGAGCATACACTGCCTGAAAACATGGAGGAAGCAAGATCAATGTTAACTTTCAAAAGGGAACTGGACATATCACAGAACCATTACAGTGCAGAAAGATGCCATTTGGTCCACCAAGTCTGCATCAACTCTCTGAAGAGCATTCCACACAGACCCCCACCCATCTCTATAATCTCACATTTCCTCTAGCTAATTCACCCAATCTACACATCCCTGGACACTATGGGGCAATTTGGCATGTCCAATCCACCTAACCTGCATGTCTTTGGACCATAGGAAGAAACCAAAGCACCCGGCAGAAACCCACGCAGGCATAGAGAGAACGTGCAAGCTCTATATGGACAGTCACCCCAGGATGGAATTGAACCAGGGTCCCTGGTGCTATAAGGCAGCAATGCTAACCATTGAGCAACCATGCCAGATACTTGAAAATGGAAGCAAAGCATTTGGTTATCAGGAAAGAATGGGAGAATGGGCTTGAATGGTTAGCTCTTTCAAAGAGCTCGTACAAGTACATTGACTTGATCGGTTTCCATCCATGCTATAAAATTGAGATTCTATATTACCAATTGGTAGCTCATGGTGAAAAGTGATACAAGGGTAGTGAAAGCCCTACGGAACCAAATACAAAATTCTATCAAACCCCCTGATCATTTTCAGGACATTCATTGCTGATCATCTTGCATAGTCTATCGTGCAGAGTGATTTTACTCAGAGTGTTGGGGATTGGATTGGGGCGTCACTAAATCTGATCCCACCTCTGTACCAGTGGTACCTACCTCCTGAACATTTGTCAAAATGTTATGGAAAAATAGTTCAATTAAAATGAAAAACAAAATCAGACTGCTAAATATATCAGGGGCAGACTGTCAGATGCAATTTTACAAAAATGCTCCCATCCTTGAAATGTTGACATCCATGAGTTGTACTACTAAATGGGAGTAAAACTGCTGCATTTTGATTCTGGAGGTATCAACAATGCAAATGGAGGGCTACAGGCAGATCTATCAACAACATTCTTGCATCAACTTTGATTTGCTCCTCTGCCACTACTTGTAATGACAAGGAAGCAAAGTTATGATTCAGGTCTGCTGTTACCTACTTCCAGAAAACCCAATAGCCATTTCAGAAAATTGTGCCATGTTCTTTTGTGGCAACCAGAATTGAAATGACCACAACTGAGTGGGTGAACTGCATTTCAGGCAATTGCTTCATGCAGCCTCTTGCAAAACTCTTTGAGACAAAAGTGAAACTTTAGCCTGTGATGAAATCACTTCTTATAATATAACACTTGAATAGGCTTTGAGGCTAAATGCATTATCAACAGGAAGACAAAATGTATGCCCTGGTATTGGGCTCCAATTCCGTTTGCAATTTGCAACAGAGCCCAGTAATCACTGAAGTGAATCTGCCAAATGCACTACTCCTCATCATAGAGCTGGGAGACCGAACTAAACCATGGATAGCAACATGGATAGATTTCTATATATGCTGAAAAATGTGTTGCTGGAAAAGCGCAGCAGGTCAGGAGCAGGAGAATCGACGTTTTGGGCATAAGCCCTTCTTCAGGTTTCTATATATGCACTGTGGGAAACTGAGAAAATGCTGGGAGTGGAAGTTTGGGCAAAGATAAAAAAAAAAGCAGTTTTCAAGACCATCCATCTTACTTTAATGAAGCTGTTTTGAAGAACAGCTTCTTTTGTACTGTGGAAAAAGAAACAGCCAGTTTGTAAACAGAAGATCCCAAAACGGCCATGTGATAACGATCAGCTAATCCCCCTTTTTGGCTATGTTGATTGAGGGATAAATAATGACCCCGACACCAGAAATAACTTGCCTGTACATTGTTGAAGTAATGTTTTGGGAACTTTTACTCTCGTCCAAGAAAATCAATGGTGCCTTGGTTTTCCTTACACACTGGACAGCTCTTCCATAACATAAAACAAAGAACTGCAGATGCTGGAACAAACAGAGACAGAGAAATTTCTGGAGAAACTCAGCAGGTCTGACTGCATCTGTGAAGAAAAGAGAAAAAAGTTAATGTCTTGATTCTCATGATTCTTTTTCAGAACTGTTTTTCTAGTTTAAATTGGAATATCAACCTTGATTATTTTTTTCTGAGCCAGGGAATGGGTAATTGAGCCCACAGCTTTGTGATTCAAAGGGTCAAAATTCTACCGACTGGATCAAATGATTAGGAGTGGAGCAAGGAGGATGGTATATGAGATTTTCCTTTTTGCTTCAAGGCATTTAAGATATAAAAATAGACTGCAAAGACTGGGACTTTTTTTCACTGGAGCATAGGAGGTTAAGGGGTGACCTTAATGAGATTTATAAAGTCATGAGCGGCGTAGATAAGGAGAATGACAAAGGCTCTTTTCACTAGGATGCATGAGTTCAAAGCAAGAGGGCATATTTTTAAAGTTGAGAGGAGAAAGATTAGAAAGGACATGAGGGGGAATTTTTTTTTTTACAGACAGTGTATCATTAATGAACCTCCAGAGAAAGTGATTGATGCAAGTACAGTTGCAACATTTAAATGACATTTGGATAAGATCATGAGTAGGAAAGGTTTGGATGGATATGAACCAAGCACAGGCAGGTGGGACTAGTTTAGTTTTGGAACATGGTTGGTGTGGACTGGTTGGACCAAAGGCTCTGTTTCTATGCTGTATGATTCAATGACGCTAAATAAATGTTATGGTTTATTCAAACTTGAGGCAGTAGGCACATAAATTTTTGTTCCATTAATGCAAGTTTGAGTGTTAAAGACAAAATGTATCACAGATTATAAAGTAATTATCTATCAATAGACATCAATTAAGAAAACATAATCAACCAAGTTAACAACAAGTTAGGGTAATTCAGTTGCTTTAAAAGAATGTGACATCCAATAGTGTCCATTCAGTTGAGTAAACAACTCCAGGACAACAAATAGGTACTTGGTTTGTGAGTGAACAATTTAAACAATTTAATTAAATTAATAAATCAAACTAGTTCAATTCATTATGTTTTCTAAAAATAGCTAAAAATAAACCAAGTAAATTAATTACATTAAAAAGTTAATATATACAAATATTAAAAGCAATGTTAAATAGCAGTATTACTGCACTTAGTGTGTGAGAGTTTGTGGAGACTAAAGTGATTTTAGAGTATACACCAACAGTAAGTACCTATCATTCTGGAAACCTTAGCGTAGTACTGTTTGATGAAGTTTGAGGTTCAGAGCAGGAGAGAGACTTAACTGAACATTTTGACTCGGGAGGCAGTCACTCTCCCGAGCAGAGGTTTAGCTTGAGTGAATGGCCAGTTACAGAAGGATGCAGCTGTAGTCATTGGAATCAAAAACTTAGTACTACAGGAGTCTAAGTTTTTGATATTGTCCAACAGGTACAAGGCAGGTGTTAATAAGTGTGGATGAGAATAAAAACTATAGAATATATGAATAATTTGACCAGGCACCATTACCCAGTCAAATGGGTGTATCACAAAAAAGTGTGGCGGTGGTAGGGAATAGTTTAATCAAGCAGATAAATACTGTTCTCTGGAGATGTGACCTGGACTTTAAAGGCTGTGTTGCCTGTAGATGCCAGGGCTAAGAGCAATATTCTGTCTAAGCTGCATTACCGCTCAGCCATGAATGGGGTGATCAGCACATGAAAAATTAATTTGAGGGAGTAATGGCTAAGAACATCTTCTTAAAATAGAAAAGTACTCAGAACAAGCAGGAGAAGATCCAGTTGTGATCCACACTAGAGCTAATGACATGGGAATAACTAGAAATAAAGTTTTGCTAAGTAGATTTTGCAACTATGGAGCAAACTCAAAAGCAGAACATCAAAATTAATAATTTTTGGATTACTACCTGAAACACATGTAAATTTTCATGTTGTGGAATGGATGAGATGGAATCTCCAGCCGCTGGAAAACCCTTGTAATATGGTTGCTACTATACTCTGGAGATCCAGTGGATTAAATCCTGGTCGCACATTTACCTCCTTACCGTCATTTTTCCTGGTTTATTGTAAGGGGAATATCGTGCAAAGATCCTAGTGCTGGGCAGATACCCTGGACCCACCCCCTCTGATCAGCACATACCCACAATCTGCCATCTCCAAATACATTTCTTAAGGGGAGCTTATTAAGTTTTGGCCATGTTTAAAAGTTGATCAAGGTTCTGAACAAGATATTCCAGCATTCTTGACTTTTACAAAAAAGAGGAGGTTAGATGAGGGAGCTCTGATAATACATGGTAAGTTGAAAACTGTAGTGAGAAAAGACAGTAGCCCAGAAAATCAGGAAGTAGAATTGGAATGGCTGAAGCTAAAAGATAAAGGCGGGGGGAGGGGCGGGGGGGAATCAGACTTGGTAGCTATAGTTTACTGGGCCCCGTAGTGTTGGACTGAGCATAAATAAGATACAAATATAAATTAGAGGAACAGATAACAAGCGTGATGCAATAATCATAGGAGACTTTAATCTTCATACAGACTGGGCAAATCAAATTGGCAAAAGTAGCTTGGAGGACAAATTCATGGTTTGTATTTGAGACAATTTTCCAAAGCAATATGTCAAGGAACCAACTAGGGAAAAGATTATTTTGATCTAATATTGTATAGCAAAACAGAATTGATTGGTAGTCTAATCAGGTTAAATAGTAAAGGATGCACTGGGGAAGAGTTGTCGTAATATTGTAAAATTTCATATTAAGTTTGAGAATGATGTAGTTAAATCTGAAAATAGGATATTAAATTTATACAAAGTCAATTGCTGACATATGCGGAACAAGCAGGCTCAGGTAGATTGGAAAAATAGACTTAAAGGACACAATGTAAGTTTAGCAATAGCAAATATATAATGAAACAACTCATAATTCTCAATCTTTATACATTCCTTTGAGGAATAAAAACTTCACTGGAAATGTTATTGGAGTTGCAGATGTTTGTTAGAACTGAATACTAGCTCCTGTATGTAACAAGGAGGTGATCACTTATCACCTGCCTAGTATCAGTGCCTCAGATGAATTTTTACCTCCTTAGGGCACTTGTGGTACAGTGGTAGTTTCCCTACCTTTGGACCAAGAGGCTCAGATTCAAGTCCCACCTGCTCCAGAGGTGTGTGATAATATTGCTGAGCAGGTTGAAAAAGGAAAAAAAAATGACCTCCTTATTAGCAGTACCATACACAGTCAAAAATTATGAGGAATTGAGTTTCTATTGAGAGAAAGGAACAAGTTATAAATTTGCTGAAGAAACTAATGAAACAAGCCTGACAAATCTCTTGGACCTGATGTCCTGTACACTAAGCCTGGTAAAGAGGCAGTTGTTGAGACAGTGATTTGTTTATTATGACAGTGGGTTTGTTTCGGTCTTAAAGATGCCCAGATTTAAGAACAGTCTTTATATAATTAATGTATCTCCACAATTTAAGTGTTCTGTATCTCCTGTTTTCTCTCAGAGAACTATCATCCAGCTTTACATCAGTAACAGAAAATATTCAAAACCTTTGTTCAAAATGCAACAGCAGGGAACTTAGGAAATCATAATATGATTAGGCAGAATCAACATGGATTTATGAAGGTAAAATCAAGTTTGACAAATCTGTCAGTTTTTTGAAGATTTAAACCACATTGCCTTTCATTTTTCTTAGTTATACACAAGCAGTTTATTGTATTGCTTTGTAAATTTACAATTGGTGGGCAATTGCATATCAGAGCAAATATTGTGTGAAATGTTTGTTCTGGCTTAGAGGGAAACATAAGTGCAATGAGAACAGTAGTTAAAAGGCAAAACCTGTGAATGCTGTCAATTTGAATGTTCAGAAGGCATTAATAAAGAGTTGTTGCACAAGGTAATGGCTCATGCCATTGGGTGTAGGATATTTACATTAATGGAGGTTCGGTTCAGGAGCAGAGAGAATGAATAAATGGACTATTTTGGGGGAAGGCAGGATGTAATTAATGGAGTGTTTCATGGATCATTGAATGGACCTCAGCAATTTAAAATTTGGATTAATGATTTGAATAAGGTGATCGAGTGTCATACATCAAGTGTGCTGACAATACAAAGCTAGGTCATAAGCTAGTAAGTAACCAAAGCAAGCTATGGGAAGGATCAAAGTTTGATGATACTGCTCCTTTAAAAAGGTTTTGTTGTCCTTCCTTTTTTTCAAAAGGGGTCTTAAAGGCAGAGGTTCCGATATGTCTGGAAATATCCTTGAGAAGGCTTTAAAATCTTTCTTTTAAAACACTTGGATAATAAAAGGGGAGTGGTCATTTCTCCCAGTACAGGGTTGATTTGGTTTGGTTTTAGCAAGCAGACTGAAGCTGCTGGTCAAGGTTTAGCTGTGGAGCAAGTTCTTGGTTCAACAGAGGTTTTCTGGCTGACTCTCCCTGTCTCTGACATCTCGCCTGTGAGAACCTTTATTTGATTTTACCTTTTCTTTTGTTTATGGGGATGTTGCAAGTATTTGGAACGATATTATTAAGTTGCGATAGAGTCGATTGGGTTTTCGGATAGGTTCTAAATCCTGTTCTCTTTTGTTTGTGTTTCATTCAGTAGTCTGTAAATAAATTCTGTTTTGTTTAAAACTGAGTGGTTAGGCCAGCTACTTCACTCCTGGAATATCCATTTTATAACTCCTTAAACAACAAGAAAAGTTAGCATCTGACCTACCTTCATAAAATGTATTGAAGGGAGTCTGGCCTGGTCAATAACAAAAGAGACAGTTAACTCAACGAGGACCAGTTGTATGAGTGGATTTTCATGGAGTAGAGGTGAAAAACCTGGAGGGACTCTGATCAGAAAGTCCTGCCTGAAGCAGTTTGTGGTTTTCTATATGTTAGCCCATGTAACACGTACAATGAAGACTGGGTTATTATTGAGTCAGGCATCTTGATGTTTATGAGCATTTGTAACTCTTTACATTCCTATTGTATCAGAATTACAGAAATGTTCCCAGTTCTGTGTTTATGCTTGTTACTTTACATGTCATACAAGTAGCTGACTGGTTGTATACACGAGACTAACTTCATGATACAGAGGGTGATTAAAGGCAAGACAGGTGCTTTTATACTGGAATGTTACATGTGATGATGTCACAGGCTTAAATATACAAGCCTGTCTCAGATGGAGACATTGTCGCCTCTTTTCCATGCTTTCCAATTTCTCCATCTGTGTTAAATGGAATGTGCTGTGAAGCATTGAGAATTAATTATGAATTAGTTGAGCCATTCAAACACATTGTTGAGAACTTGACTATCTCTGGTGTTGGGCATATGAGCAGTTCTGAATGTCTGAACTAAAGAATTGTTTGGTTTATATAAAGCTGACTAAAGTACCAGCTAAAAAGCTACACTTGTCTTTGAGTTTAAGGCTGCTGAATGATCTCAGGGTGGGTCTGGGGGTGTGATGGTAAGAAAAGGCCTATCCATTTGTGTGTGTGTGTGGGGGGGGGGGGGGGGGGGTGGTATAGTCTTCATCATTCTCATGGTATCTACCTTTGATTTTGATTTGATTTATTGTTGTCACATGTACCTAGGTACAGTGAAAAGTTTTGTTTTGTGGGCTGTACAGGCAGATCGTAGCAAACAAGGACATGCAGATCACAGGGTGCTTAGACAGAGTGAGGCATAAGGTTACGCCTGCAAAGGCGATGTACAAAAGCAAGATCTGTATTAGATTTGAAATTAGAGAGTCTAATAACAGTAGAGAAGAAGCTGTTCTTGAACCTGCTGGCGCATGTGTTCAAGCTTTTGTGTCTTCTGACCACCTTTCTGAGCAGGGTAAGGGTTGTTTTAGGTGGCTAGCTGCCTCCAATCCTCCTTTCTGTAAATTGAGTTATAGGGCTTGTTTAATTGTCAATGGCGAAGGATACACCATTAGTGAAACTAAACAGGAAACACTTGTCTTCATTAACAAGATAGTTTATTGCATGATGGTAATCTCATCTCAAAGACTGTGTATGACAATTTTAGATTGAGTGGAGCTCATGGAAGTTCAACATTAACTGTTGCGTAACCATTCTCACACACAACAATTTAATCTATTGATATTTGTTTAAAATTTTGTGCCTTTATCGATACCAATGTTTGTATCAATGACAAATATGAATATCTGACTCTCTAGTCCTTCATCTAAATCATTAATAAATACAATGAATAATTGAACGCACACTCCTGTTGTGTGCCACGGATCACCATTTGCGTATTAGAAGCTAAACCAGATTCATCGGGCATAATCCAGCGAACAAAGTCATGCTGAATTTCCCTGATAAGCTGAAATATTTTACGGAGTTCGTGGATTTTATTTTTCATTATAGACTCTGGTCATGTGTTGACAACAGATGGGAAATTTGCAATTCTTTGGTTTCCCTCTGTTGCCTTCCTTCAATGCTCAAGTGACACATGCAACTTCCCGAGCAAAATAAATAATAATGTCCTTTGTTGGAGAGGGATTTTAAAGAGGTGTCTTGAGTCCCGAGTTCAGCAGCACAAATCAATCTTTATTTGGAGTTCCTTACCAACGTAATGTGGAAGAGACCTCTGGAGGCAGACTCAAAGACACTCTAACTCCACCAATAAAGTACGTGATACTTATACATTCCGTGTTACAATGATTACATGAAACATTGACATCTGTGCTTGCCACATTTCCTCTAACAGTAATGTTCCTCCCCAGACATTTGCCAACTGCATCATACTGAGTGGGTGCTGCTGGTTACCTTGTGAAACTGAGATTGTTTATTATCCTGAGGTTATAATGACTAAGTACTGTTTTGCGATTGCCCCTTATAATGTGATCTATTTCCTGATGTCCTTTCACAAAGTTATCTGTTTACATCATTTGTTATACATGTTACGACACTGGGTAAACCCCCTCTGTTAATTTAAACCAGCAACACAGAAAAGATTTATACCATGCAGTAATCTGTGAAAATTTGAGAGGCCAATAACAATTTAAAGTAAAAATTAACAACTTTATCTCTTAAAGTATTCCAGAGAATAATTAACTAACAATTATTTACTACTTCTTTCTCTAACCTATCTTTTACTTTTCCATCTTTCAAACTAGTCCAATAAACCTGCAATTAAGATTTACCAAAAATTCAAACTTCAAAACCAGGCAGCTGTCGAATCTTCTCTTGTCTTTGGGATTATGTTTCACCGGTCACTGATCAATAAAGTCAAACAGAATTCTCCAGTTTCCTCATTTCCCCTCCCCCCACCTTGTCTCAGTCAAATCAGATTTCTCCAGTTTCCTCATTTCCCCTCCCCCCACCTTGTCTCAGTCAAATCCCACTTTACCAACACCTTCCACCCCGACCTCAAATTCACCTGGACTGTCTCAGACTCCTCCCTCCCCTTCCTAGACCTTTCCATTTCTATCTCGGGTGACCGAATCGACACGGACATTTACTATAAACCGACCGACTCCCACAGCTACCTAGACTACACCTCCTCCCACCCTGCCCCCTGTAAAAATGCCATCCCATATTCCCAATTCCTTCGTCTCTGCCGCATCTGCTCCCAGGAGGACCAGTTCCAAAACCGTACAACCCAGATGGCCTCCTTATTCAAGGACCGCAATTTCCCGCCAGACGTAGTCGACGATGCCCTCCACCGCATCTCTTCCACTTCCTGCTCCTCCGCCCTTGAGCCCCACCCCTCCAACCGCCACCAGGACAGAACCCCACTGGTCCTCACCTACCACCTCACCAACCTCCATGTACAATGTATCATCCGCCGTCATTTCTGCCACTTCCAAACGGACCCCACCACCAGTGATCTATTTCCCTCCCCTCCCCTATCAGCGTTCCGAAAAGACCACTCCCTCCGTGACTCCCTCGTCAGGTCCACACCCCCCACCAACCCAACCTCCACTCCCGGCACCTTCCCCTGAAACCGCAAGAAATGCAAAACTTGCGCTCACACCTCCCCCCCTTACTTCCCTCCAAGGCCCCAAGGGACACTTCCATATCAGCCACAAATTCACGTGCACCTCCACACACATCATCTATTGCATCCACTGCACCCGATGTGGCCTCCTCTATATTGGGGAGACAGGCCGACTACTTGCGGAGCGTTTCAGAGAACACCTCTGGAACACCCGGACCAACCAACCCAACCACCCCGTAGCCCTACACTTTAACTCCCCCTCCCACTCCACCAAGGACATGCAGGTCCTTGGACTCCTCATCGCCAGACCATGGCAACACGATGGTTGGAGGAAGAGCGCCTCATCTTCTGCCTGGGAACCCACCAACCACAAGGGATGAACTCAGATTTCTCCAGTTTCCTCATTTCCCCTCCCCCCACCTTGTCTCAGTCAAATCCTCACCCTCACCTTGACCTCCCTCCACCTATCGCATTTCCAAAGCCCCTCCCCCAAGTCCCTCTTCCCTACCTTTTATCTTAGCCTGCTGGACACACTTTCCTCATTCCTGAAAAAGGGCTTATGCCCGAAATGTCGATTCTCCTGTTCCTTGGATGCTGCCTGACCTGCTGCGCTTTTCCAGCAACACATTTTCAGCACTGATCAATAAAGGTACGTTTAAGAGATCTATTTATCAGGCAGTCTGTACATGCTGGTGGCTTGGCAGTTCTCCTTGCAATTATTCAATTTTTCCCGGTCTGATACTCCAAAGGCTTTGGATTATGCCATTGGCTTTTAATATTGTCAATACATTAACTTCAAACTTAATTAGAGTTTGGTATGTTTTGAGGTATAATTTAAACTGATTGGCCTAATTCAAATTTGTTTCTGTCTCCAGGCAACCAGCTACCTTAGCTGCTGAACCACATGTTACATTACAACACTTGGTGCTGTCAGGTCATTCTGCGAGCTTTTAACTTGCTTAAAGGTAAGGTACCCCATATCTTCATAATATCTTCCCCCTTAAGAAAAAAAATGTACCATCATAATGAAAAGATGGCTTCATTTTTTTTTCTATTCTTTAAATTTATTACCTTAAAATACAGATAACTTTAATATAAGTTCACCGTAACTTCTCCCCATATACTATATATATATAAAAATATATAAAACATTAAATAAATACAAATCTCATTGAAAATTTATCAGTTAAATCTGCGATAACACATCTGCGATTGCATTCGTATGACCTGCAACATGAATGATTTTTAAATTAGAAGTCTGTAACATAAGGCTCCAATGAAATAGTCTCATATTCTTGTCTTTAAAGTGTTCTAAGAATGTAAGTGGATTGTGGTCCATGTACATAAAACCATCTCTGACACATTGTTTGTGATATACACATTAAAATGCTGTAAGGCTAGTACCAAATTCAATAGTTCCTTTTCAATTGTGGAGTAATTCCTCTGGTGGATGTTGATCTTACTCAAAAAGTAACCACCCGGCAGTTCAATCCTATCCACATCTTCCTGTAGGAGTACAGCTCCAACTCCTATGTCACTAGCATTGATGGGGACTTTAAAAGGTTTTGAAAAGTTTGGTGTAGCTAAACCTGTTTTGGTGGTTAATATCGATTTCAAATGGTGGAATGCCTCCTGGCATTGTTCTGTCCACTGAAACTTTGTGTTCTCCTTCAGCAAATCAGTTAATGGTGTCACTACACTGCTGACGTTTGGAACAAGCTTCCGATAGAATCCGCTGAGTCTTATGAATTGAAACATTTCTTTCTTCAAGGTTGGTCATGGAAATTCCTCAATGATCTTCGTCTTTGCAGTCCGTGTTGTCAACCTTCCATGACTGGTGTTGTCTCCCAAGAAGGTCACCTCTGCTTTCACGAATTCAGTTTTATTTAAGTTTATCACCAGTTTTGCTTCTCACAGTCGTTCACAGAGCTCTGCCAACTGTACCATGTGATCCTTCTAGGATTTACTAAAGATCACGACATCTTCCAAATAGATTGCACAGTTTGTTAATCCAGCCACAACTCTGTTCATGAGTCATTGGAATGTGTCGGGTGCATTCTTCATTCCAAAAAGCATCACTTTAAACTGATATAGCCCATTTGGGGTCACAAATGCAGAAATTTCCTTCATTGTCTCTGATAAAGATACCTGCCAGTAACTATGCATTAAATCCAACTTGATGATGTAACTGGCTTATCTGACTTTCTTGATACAGTCCTCCAATCTAGCAATTGGTTATGAGTCTGATTTTGTAATGGTGTTGACCTTCCGATAATCCACGCAGAATCGTTGAGTTCAGTCCAGTTTTTGAACTAAGACAGTCGGCGAACTCCACTTGCTCTGGCTCAGTTCGATGATGTTCTCATTGAGCATGGCCTCCAACTCACCTCCAATGCACAATCTAAGTGTAAGATCTCTGACTTTGGTCCTGTCAGTTTTTCTTTAATTAACTTCAAAGGACCTCTCACTTCATGCCTGAATATTAACTCGAAGGGAGTGAACTAAGTAGATTCATTTGGAGCATCTCTAATGGCAAACAATACGAATCATTTAGGTAATCCCGACAGTATGCTCTCAACATGGTCTTCAAGATCTGATGCCACCTTTCTAAAGCTCCTTGGAACACAGGATGATACGCACTGGATTTAAAGTGCTGTATACCTAAGCTATCCATAACCTCCTTAAACAGCCTAGCAGTAAAGTTTGACCCTTGGTCTGATTGAATCTCTTTGGGTAGCCCATTACCATGTGCAGAAAGCTACTAACTCCTCTACTACTCTTTATACTCTGTAATGGAATTGCCTCTAGAAATCTGGTAGACACGTCCATTATGGTTAACAAGTATTGGTTCCTACTTCTAGTTCTCAGGAGGGGACCTACACAATCAATTATAACACGGGTGAAAGGTTCTTCGAATGCGGGAATTGGCAACAAAGATGCTGGTTTTATTACTGCCTGTAGCTTAACTACCATTTGGCATGTATGACATGTGCGGCAAAAGTTAACCACATCCTTGTGTATTCCAGGCCAATAAAAGTGTTTTTGTACCTTAGCCTGAGTCTTTCATACCCCCAGGTGACATCCTACAGGTAGTTTATGTGCTACCCATAACACCTCCTGTCTGCATGCTACCTGGTGCATTTCAGCCCATTTCTCCTCTGCACTAACCTGCTGTGGTCTCCATTTCCGCCTTACAAGGGGAACTATCTACTGAGCCTCAGGATCTTTTATGTCTCAATAAGGTGAGTTCTTACTCTGATAAACTCTGATGGATGTGGGCTCAGCCTGTCCTACATAACCTCCTGATTTCAGATAATAAACCTCCGGAAATTTCTCTGCCTCCTTTTCGGAGTATGCATCCACAAATAAATCTTGTATCATTTTGTCTTGTTGTTGCAAATCTCTTAGCCTTTCAGGGTAAACACCTCTGTCTGACCCTTGCTATTATCTCTCCACCTACATATTCTGCACCTGTACGCTTCCCTCCACTTCACCCGAAGAAGGAGCATCACTCCAAAAGCTTGTGATTTCAAATAAAACTGTTGCACTATAACAGGGTGTTGTGTGACTTTTGACAATTATAAATAGTAATGAAGTAATTTAATATCTTAACTGGTTTTCTTACTTTCCCAAATACTGTCATTATTGTATGTGTTTAACTCTTATCTCTACTTTTTCTTAAGTTAATTGGAAAGAGTTATGTGTTGATTTTAGTATTTCTTATAAGTTTGTTTTCTCCCTTTTTGAAGTTAATTCTAACTGTTTTTCAGCTTTGCTGTTGTTTGTATCTCTCCCATTCACCAGGATATGTGCAATGTTTTGCATTCTTGTATGCCATCAGATTTTTGGTGTCTGCATCTCTCTTTTTGTTTATAAATAAAGCTTTTGTACCTGACAATAGAACATACAAGCATTTGAATTAGCAGTAGGCTGTTTAATCACTTGAGTCTGGATCATTATTAAATAAAGTCATGGCTGGTTTGCTTGTGGCCTCAACTTTACATTCCTGTCTATCCCCGAATAACCTTTGACACCCTTGTTAGCCAGGAGTCTATCCACCTAGGCCTTAAAAATATTGAAAGACTCTACCTTCACCATTCTCTGGGGAAGAGAATTCCAAAGGCTCACGAACTGAGAGAAAAAAATCCTCCTCATCTTAGGCTTAAATTGGAATTCTTATTTTAAAATGGAGCCCCTGAGTTCTAGTCTGTCTCACAAGGGGAACTATCTACTGAGCCTCAGGATCTTTTATGTTTCAATAAGGTGAGTTCTTACTCTGATAAACTCTGATGGATGTGGGCTCAGCCTGTCCTACATAACCTCCTGATTTCAGGAACCAGCTTCTCACGTGTTTATATCCTGACTTAAACAAGGAAACAAAACTGCATGCGAGACTGCAGTTAGGCCTCATCAATGCCTTCTGCAATTGTAGCAAAGCTACTCCGTTTTTACATTCCATTCCTTTTCAATAAACAACATAATTTCATTTGTATCCTAATCACATGCTGTACCTGCAAACTAACTTTTATGATTTGTGTACCAGGACATCCAGATCATCCTGTACCTTAGAATTCTACAATCTCTATCCATTTAAATAATACTCTTCTATTCCTCCTGCAAAAGTGGACTGACTCATATTTTCCCATATTGTATTTCATCTGTCAAAACTCTTGCCCATTCACTGATTCTATATCAATTGATTTTTAGATACTGATCCTGTTTTATCCTTTTATTAGATTTCCCCAATTTACTGTGAATAGCCTTTGTATCATATTGAAGTCGGTTTGTTGTGAAACTAAAATTTTGGGGCACAACTTACACAGGCCTTATGAAGGTTCAGGGACAAGCAGGTGGGAAATTCTCAGAATGTGGTGTTGGCTTGGGATCCTAATGTGACATTGTCCTTTTCCACCTTTCCTTGAGCTGACATTGAAGGTAATTAGGAATCAGCTGAGATCGACTACAGATCCTATCCTCAGCCATTTATCCCTGCGCAGAATAAAAAGGGCACACACCGAGAACCAGCTGCAAGGAAGTGAGATTCTCATCACACGATCCACAAGTAAAGAGTCAAATCTCTTAAAATGTCTGAGCACCAGTACTTCAGCAGGCTCCAGCATCAAGGAATGTCACAGTTAACAACTTGAATCTTCTGGGACAAGCTCTCTTTCTCAGGGAAGCAGATGGGAATCCATCTCTAGATGCCTGTCACTCAAGGTGCAACCTTTGTCTCCCCACTCTCAAACTCCAAAATGGTGTTCTCTCAATGCACCATGAACTATGCTGGTAAGATTCCGTCAACGGCCATTTTTCGCTTCACCATTTCAAAGACAACACTGAACAAATTATAACATATTATGTTTTGTAAAAAGAAAATCATGCAGCATTAGGCTTTAAATAAACTCAACTCGTTCCACATTTTTAAATCCAATATGTCCTATCCGCTTTTTTATTCTCGGACACATCCCACTCTTGATGGGAGATAAGATCTCGCCACCAAAGCTCATCAGCTTTTATTATATTCTTGCTTCATCTCTACTACACCTCCTCCCACCCTGCCCCCTGTAAAAACGCCATCCCATATTCCCAATTCCTTTGTCTCCGCCGCATCTGCTCCCAGGAGGACCAGTTCCAAAACCGTACAACCCAGATGGCCTCCTTCTTCAAGGACCGCAATTTCCCGCCAGACGTAGTCGACGATGCCCTCCACCGCATCTCTTCCACTTCCCGCTCCTCCGCCCTTGAGCCCCGCCACTCCAACCGCCACCAGGACAGAACCCCACTGGTCCTCACCTACCACCCCACCAACCTCCATGTACAACGTATCATCCGCCGTCATTTCCGCCACCTCCAAACGGACCCCACCACCAGTGATCTATTTCCCTCCCCTCCCCTATCAGCGTTCCGGAAAGACCACTCCCTCCGTGACTCCCTCGTCAGGTCCACACCCCCCACCAACCCAACCTCCACTCCCGGCACCTTCCCCTGCAACCGCAAGAAATGCAAAACTTGCGCCCACACCTCCCCCCTTACTTCCCTCCAAGGCCCCAAGGGACACTTCCATATCCGCCATAGGTTCACCTGCACCTCCACACACATCATCTATTGCATCCGTTGCACCCGATGTGGCCTCCTCTATATTGGGGAGACAGGCCGCCTACTTGCGGAACGTTTCAGAGAACACCTCTGGGACACCCGGACCAACCAACCCAACCACCCCGTAGCCCAACACTTTACCTCCCCCTCTCACTCCACCAAGGACATGCAGGTCCTTGGACTCCTCCATCGCCAGACCATGGCAACATGACGGTTGGAGGAAGAGCGCCTCATCTTCTGCCAGGGAACCCACCAACCACAAGGGATGAACTCAGATTTCTCCAGTTTTCTCATTTCCCCTCCCCCCACCTTGTCTCAGTCAAATCCCTCGAACTCAGCACCGCCTTCCTAACCTGCAATCATCTTCCTGACCTCTCCGCCCCCACCCCACTCCGGCCTATCACCCTCACCTTGACCTCCCTCCACGTATCACATTTCCAAAGCCCCTCCCCCAAGTCCCTCCTCCCTACCTTTTATCTTAGCCTGCTGGACACACTTTCCTCATTCCTGAAGAAGGGCTTATGCCCGAAATGTCGATTCTCCTGTTCCTTGGATGCTGCCTGACCTGCTGCGCTTTTCCAGCAACACATTTTCAGCTCATCTCTACCTAAACACATTTTGCCATTTCACAGCTGCTGTTCAGGGGAAAAACTCCATTGCATACTCAATTTTTTTGTTCTAAATTTCCTCCATAAATTCTCAAATGTCTGCTTGTCTCTGTTCATATCCTCTTATTAAATGTTTTTTCATATGAATGTGATTTTACCCTTACTTATTACTCATCCTTCATCTTTAATACTGCTCCTTCCCTCTACGTTTCTTGTCAGTCTTGGAGACTTATAACCTGATATATTCAGAATCTAGTCCGGACCATTTTGCAGCTTTAGCATATGTTTGGTCAATGTATTCCTGATCACTGGATTTCCTGTAAATGGCTAGAGTTATGTTTGCTGACTTTTAATCTTCAATTTGTTTTTTGCCTCTCTAGTTTGTTCAGTTTGGTCCTTGTATTTGTGTGCTTGCAAAAATTACATTTATTTGTGTTAGAAAACCCAATCTATTCTTTTGCTTGAATGCCACCTTTCTCATATATTTATTTCTTTATTCTGATTTACTTAGCTTACAGCTTTTAGTTTTCCCTTAATCTTCAGTAACAGGCACATAATTTTGGACTATTACTGTTCTGTCTTTATTTTCCTATTCCTCCTTTATGTTATGTTCAGTCGAGGTCAATGAAATATATACTATGCTGAATGTTTTAATATTCAGTTCAACTCATCCCGTGAAACTGAAAGCCTCGGGCAAAAAAGGAATTTGTTACGATTCATTTTCCTAATGAATGAACGATCTGATATCATTATCACAATCTCTGCTAATGATATTACATAATTGCTAATCTCCTGGATTTCCTGTAAATGGCTAGAGAATGGATGGATACCCATTTAAGAATTTGTTTCCAGAATTACAATTTAATCCAAAGCACAGACAGCTCATTGAAGAGAGAAGTCCATTCCTGATGAAGGGCTTTTGTCCGAAACGTTGATTTTCCTACTCCTCGGATGCTGCCTGACCTGCTGTGCTTTTCCAGCACCACTCTAATCTAAGCTCATTGCAGGGAGACCAACAAGGGGAGAGGCCACACTGGATTTGGTATTGGGTAATGAAACCAGCCAGGTGTTAGATTTGGAGGTAGGTGAGCACTTTTGTGATAGTGACCACAATTTGGTTATGTTTAATTTAGTCTTGGAAATGAATAGGTATATACCGCAGGGTAAAAGTTATAGCTGGGGGAAAAGCAATTATGATGCAATTAGGCAAGATTTAGGATGTATAGATGGGGACGTAAACTGCAGGGGATGGACACACTTGAAATGTGGAGCATATTCAAGGACCAGCTACTGCGGGATCCTTGATAAGGCAGGAAGGAAATAGCCGAGCGTGGGAGCCGAGGTTTACTAAGGAAATTGAATCTCTTGTCAAGAGGAAGAAGAAGGCTTATGTTAGGAGGAGATGTGATGGCTCAGTTAGGGTGCTTGAGAGTTAGAAGTTAGCCAGGAAAGACCTAAAGAGAGAGCTAAGAAGAGCCATAAGGGGACATGAGAAGGCATTGGCAGATAGGATCAAGGAAAACCCTAAGGCTTTCTATAGGTCTCTTAGGAATAAAAGAATGACTAGAGTAAGATTAGGGTCAATTAAGCATAGTAGTGGGAAGTTGTGCATGGAGTCAAAGGAGATAGGGGAAGTGTTAAATGAATACTATCCATCAGTATTCACACTAGAAAAAGACAATGTGGTTGAGGAGTATACTGAGACACAGACTACTAGATTAGAGGGGATTGAGGTGCATAAGGAGGAGGTGTTAGCAATTTTGGAAAGTATGAAAATAGTTAAGTCATCTGGGCCAGATGGGATTTATCCTAGGATTCACTGGGAGGCTAGGGAAGAGATTGCCAAGCCTTTGGCTTTGATCTTTATGTCGTCATTGTCTAAAGGAATAGTGCCAGGAGACTGGAGGAGAGCAAATTTTGTTCCCTTGTTCAAGAAGGGGAGTAGAGACAACCTTGGAAATTATAGACCTGTGAGCCTTACTTCGGTTGTGGGTAAAGCGTTGGAAAGGGTTATATGAGATAGGATTTATAGTCATCTAGAAAGGAATAAGTTGATTAAGGATAGTCAACATGGCTTTGTGGAGGGTAGGTCATGCCTCACAAACCTTATTGAGTTCTTTGAGAATGTGACCAAGCAGGTGGATGAGGTAAAGCAGTTGATGTGATGTACATGGGTTTCAGTAAAATGTTTGATAAGATTCCCCATGGTAGGCTATTGCACAAAATACGGAGGCATGGGATTGAGGGTGATTTAGTGGTTTGGATCAGCAATTGGCTAGCTGAAAGAAGACAGGAGGTAGTGGTTGATGAGAAATATTCATCCTGGAGTTCAGTTACTAGTGGGGTATCGCAAGGATCTGTTATGGATCCACTATTGTTTGTCATTTTTGTAAATGACTTGGATGAGGGCATAGAAGGATGAGTTAGTAAATTTGCAGATGACACTGAGGTCGGTAGAGTTGTGGATAGTGACGAAGGATGTTGTAGGTTACAGAGGGACACAGATAAGCTGCAGAGCTGGCTGAGAGGTGGCAAATGGAGTTTAATGCAGAAAAGTGTGATTCTCTTTGGAAGGAGTAACAAGAATGCAGAGTACGAGGCTATTGTTAAGATTCTTGGTAGTGTAGGTGAGCCAAGAGATCTCGGTGTCCAGGTACATAGATCCTTGAAAGTTGCCACTCAGGTTGATAAGGTTGTCAGGAAGGCTTACAGTGTGTTAGCTTTTATTGATTGCGGGATTGAGCTTCAGAACCATGAGATCATGCTGCAGTTGTACAAAACTCTGGTGTGGCCACATTTGGGGTTTTGCATATAGTTCTGGTCACTGCATTCTAGGAAGGATGTGGAAGCTTTGTGAACGGTTCAGAGGAGATTTACTAGGATGTTGCCTGGTATGGAGGGAAAGTCTTATGAGGAAAGACTGAGGGACCGGAGGCTGTTTTCACAGAGAAGAAGATTGAGAGATGACTAATTGAGACATGTAATTGAGACATGTAACATAATCAGAGGGTTAGATATTTGAACAGTGAGAGCCTTTTTCCCTGGATGGCAAGGCTAGCACGAGTGGACATAGCTTTAAATTGAGAAGTGATATAATATAGGACAGATGTCAGAGGTAGTTTCTTTAATCAAAGAACAGTAGGGGCATGGAATGCATTGCCTGCAACAGTCATAGACTTGCCAACTTTAAGGACATTTAACTGGTCATTGGATAGGCATATGAACAAGAATGGAATAGTGTAAGTTAGATGGGCTTCAGATTGGTTCCACAGATCGGTGCAACATTGAGGGCCGAAGGGCCTGTACTGCGCTGTAATGTTCTATGTTCTATTGTTTCAGATATAAACAGTGGACTCCTTCCTTACCTTGGTTATCAATTTGGCTTTTGCTATCAATGCCCAAGAAATATTAGGAACATTGCAAATTGACAAAATATTCTTCTGCATCACAGAACCAGGATGAGGCTTTCCTGGATAGACTTAGTTTTCCTGTCTCCTATCGAGCCATAGAAAAGTTGAGACACTGGAAGAAGCCATCCAGCCCAACCCATAGCTAAAGCAGCCTTCGTTATATTGTTAATTGATTTCTGCACATTTGTGATGGTGCACAAAAGACAATTAATAAATTATTATTTTTACAGCAAATAAACATTCTTTGTACTGGCAGTAGTTGGCATGGCTATTGGCACCTTTGAGATCTCACTTTGAAAAGCTTGGCATTTCACAATTTCAGCAAAATCAGAGAAGACAGCACAAGCATCCAACCATAAAGTAAAAGCACAAGGCGATTTGGACAATGGGAACTAGTGCAAAACCAAAGTTATTAGATCATCTGCTCATTGTGAGAAAATGAGACTGCAGAGCACAATAACAGATTACATTATCAAAATCTAAGTTAACTTTACAGTAGCCCATTGAATAGGTATATTTTAATAATTCATAGTAATTTGACTACAGTTGCTAAAATGAATATGAAAGTGAGACAGATCTGATCATGATAAATGCACAATCTTTCAGCACTTTCATAATCCCTAAAGAAGTGCCTACATAAAAAAACCTGCACTTTACTTTGTTAAGATTTAGCTTCATAGCAACTAGAAGTATAATATTTAATAACGATGGCAAACAAAAAATTGAAGAATGTTTCAAGAAAATTGCTTTTGTTAATATTACAATAAAATTAGTCTAACATTATTATTGAAATATCAAGGACAGAAAAAATGATGACTGTACAGTGATATAATAATTTATGAAGGATAATTTTCTGAGGTGTCTGTAGCAATATCCATTGCATTGATATTCTAAACATGTCATTGGGAATAAGAATTTGCTAGTACAGCATAAAATGGGCTAATAACAGGACAGGGGTCATGAGTGTCTCTTATAATTGGTTGAAAATGATGCTGAATTGCATTTTAACAACTGTAGCAATAATGCATATGAGATTTGAAGAAAAAGTGTTTGCAATGGAAACTACAGTTCAGAGAAAAAAGGAATGGAGCTGTAAAACCAACAAAACCTTGGATCCTCTTTAAAAAAAAGCTGAGAAAACCCATTAGTACTTATATTTTGGGTCAGTGCTTACTGGTTTGTATTTCACATAGGTCACAAACCTTTCTGTTTTTATCTGTAAAATAGTGGAGGGGTTTATTTTAATTTGCAAATTTGCAGGCATAACTCTCTAAAGCACTGAGGTATATGGTTTTCGGATGATCACGAGGAGGAGTGGTGAGGAAAGAGCAGAAGTTATACACTCTGTTATATTTCACTAGGTTCAAAACAATAACTAAAAACAATTGTCACTGGTTGTTTCAGACCATAAAAAGACCAAATAGGGAATTATAGAACAAATTACAACTTAGTTTTGCTGTCAATCCAGAATCGATCACCTCTGTGCAGAATATTAAACACATTAGGACATATTGAGCAATATGATAATATAGGCAGTGCTGAAACTTTCGGAATTTCATATTATTTTATAATCTTTGTACCTGAGTGGATGGTACTGGCCTAAAACTACTTAAGAAAACAACATTTCTGTTTTTGATAGTGTTCAATGTCAGAAAAGAGTAAGTTAGGAGATGACCTAATGAAGATTTTCAAGATGATGAGAGGTTTTTACAGAGTAGATAGAGAAAAATCTATTTTCTCTGTTGCGTGAGCCAAAGAAGTCATACAATTAAAATCATTGACAAAACCATCTAGGGGAAGAACAATATAAATGTTTTCACTCAGAGAGTTGTTACAACTCAAAACCTTGACCTGAAAAGTCATAGCTGATTCATGAAGTAATTCTGAAAGGAAGCTGGACACATTCTTGAGGATAAGGAACTTGGTTAACAGGAAACATTGTGGGGATTTGAAACTAAGAAAGCCTGCTCTTTCAAGGAAGTAACATTGAAATGAGGGGAAAAATCATCTCCTTCTGTGCTGCTGTTCTCCAGAATACTATCTAATACAACGCTTGCAAAATCAGGATGAGGAGCTAAGGTTTATGTTGACAGACCAGCTGGTGAGATTTCCTCAGAGATGCTCTTGCTTTGATGTCATGAGAACTTTGGAGGCATGGGGAAAGCCTGCTTGACTTCAACGGAATTAAAAGTCAGGAGAGATCTAAAATGCACTGATAAGTCACTATTATCTACTTTTTTTGGAAATCATAAGATTAACCCCTGAAAGAACAAAGGAAAGATTAAGGATTTGCATAGTTTCTATACCTGGGAATGAATGTCCCTGATAGTTACTGGTAAGTGAGGAGAATGTAGGGGAGGCATAAAATGGCTGAGGACCCCAGTTATTTTAACCTCAAGACCTTATTCCTATTGTTTTGTTTAATTCCCTGATCAACAGTCAATCTAATTGATATTTTGGCCAGCAGTTGCATGGGAAAGGAAAATTTAGGAAGGATAAAGATTGTTCCTCATGGCATGGGGTGTTGAGGGAGGTCATTCAGATTGAGGTCATCTGGGGCTGGATGAGCTGACAGGTCAGTCAGCAAACATAGCTCCCTGGGAAGGAAAAGCTGTAATTGGCAAGGAAGGATGAGAAGTCGGCTTGAGGAACTGATATGAACCCTTCTGGAAATCTATTTACCTTGAACAGAAAACCTCCCTTCACTATTTGCCAGTACCTGGGAACCCTGTAAAAATCCATCAAATATTCACACCGTTTCTCTCCTGTCCATTGTAAGAAGGTTTGTCATGAGGTCAATCAGTTAGAATCGGATGCATTGCTGTCAGTTCCAACTTTAACCCAGTGAGGTTGTAGGACGAGCATGTTAGATCTAAAGCAAAAGAGCTAAAAGGCACTACTAAATTAGAGTATTATCTTTAACTGTGACCATCTGTTACTTTTGTTAATACATGAAAAGCATAGTTTAAAAATGCATGCAATGACTTTCATGGGTATGCTGTGGAGATTAATTATTACAGATAAACCACACCATATGATGTACAAATGGTTTAATAAAGGACACAGATAGCAGTTATGAGGAAAAAGAAAGGAAATTAATGACCCAACATTTATCTATTTGCATTATTGTAAGTCTATTTTTAATCTGAAAGAATGAGTGTGTACAATTCCTGTCAATTTTCCAATTGTTTGATTTTTATCTATATGGTTAGTATTCTGCACGGACCCACTATCAAATTACAAAGGAACAGTGTAATGGGGGAAAAAATGCAGTTTCAAAAAAAGGACCGTAATTCTTAGAAATGAACATTCTGATGATACTGGAATTCCATCTGGAGTATATGAGATGAGTTAGACCAATATGTAGAATTCACCAGTTTGACTGGTAGGAACAGGCACTGCAAATGCTGCCTGACATAAGGAATAAGAACAGTGGTGAATAAGAACATGGGCTATCCAACTTGATGTACAGGCTGCAATAGTATATTCATAGTGTTTTCATCAAATATACTGGAAGCCCAACAACATGCTATGTCTCTCCCTTGAGGACTGAAACCAAGGACTGTCCTTTCTGCAATGATCTTAATAACACTGGTCTTAATGGAGATGATTGAAGCTCTGTACTATGCTCTAGAACTCATCATCGTTAGATCAGAACTTGGTGTATTTGATTTTCAACCTTGCTTGCAAAAGCCTACTGTGATAGGTTTAGAGCATAATTGAATGGCCGAGGGGGATGTGGCCTGGCCAGACTGAACCTGCATAAAGATGACCTGCCCTGCTGTGTTTCTAAAAGTGGGATGTTTGTTCCCACTGAAACAGCCAACAATGTTCTTTATATCAAAAGAAAGAAGATAGCTAATCTGAATCAAGCAATCTAAGTGGCTTATTGAACTGCTGTTACATTTTGCTAATACTCTTATTTCATAGAAACAGCTTTATGAGTAGTGCCTAGTGATGGAGTTTCTGAAGTTTTCAGCTTAATGCTCAACAGCCAGAATTCCGCCAGATAACTCGAGATATTTCAGCTTTTTCAAGATATTTCAGTTACAGTTCACCAGCCTTCCCCAACTCCCAAGCTGTTAAATTGTAGGACATGATCCTCAACAAGTAAAGCAGGTACTAAGACTTAGTTTTGAAGCAAATATCAGGTTTATTCTATGCCCAGTGTAAGCATTTTGTACATGAAGAGTGCTGAAGTATAGAGAGATAATGAAACGTTGGTTCAGAATGCTGCTGTCCTACACATATCTAGTGCTGTAGGAGCAATATTTGTGAGGCTGGACTAATCAAGAGAAATCTCCTGGTCGATCTAAGGAGTAGATGATGTAGGATTCAATTCTGTTAAATGATGTGAGCCTGTTTACTATTCATAGAGCAAAGAGCATTACAGCGCAGTACGTGCCCTTCGAACCTTGTTGCGCCAACCTGCGGAACCAATCTGAAGCTCATCTATCCTACACTATTTCATTCTCATCCATATGCCTATCCCTTAAATGCCCTTAAAGTTGTTGAGTCTACTACTGTTGCAGGCAGTGTGTTCCACGCCCCTACTACTCTCTGAGTAAAGAAGCTACTTCTGAATCTGACCTATATCTATCAACCCGCAATTTAAAACAATGTCCCCTCGTGCTATCCATTGCCACCTGAGGAAAAAGGTTCTCACTGTCCAACCTATCTAACCATCTGATTATCTTATATGTCTCCATTAAGTCACGTCTCAACCTTCTTCTCTCTAATGAAAACAGCCTCACATCCCTCAGCCTTTCCCCATAAGACCTTCCCTCCATACCAGGCAACATCCTAGTAAATCTCCTCTGAACACTTTCCAAAGCTTCCACATCCTTCCTATAATGCGGTGGCGAGAACTGTATGCAATACTCCAAATGTGGCCGCACCAGAGTTTTGTACAGCTGCAGCATGACCTCATGGTTGCAAAACGCAATCCCTCAACCAATAAAAGCTAAAACATCGTATGCCTTCTTAACAACCTTATCAACCTGGGTGGCAACCTTCAAGGATCTATGTATCTGGACACCGAGATCTCTCTGTTCATCTACACTACCAAGAATCTTCCCATTAGCCCAGTACTATGCATTCCAGTTACTCCTTCCAAAGTGAATCACCTCACACTTTTCCACATTAAACTCCCATTTGCCACCTCTCAGCCCAGCTTTGCAGCTTATCTATGTCTCTCTGTAACCTACAATATCCTTTGTCACTATCCACAACTGCATTGACCTCAGTGTCATCCGCAAATTTACTAACCCATCCTTCTATGCCCTCATCCAAGTCATTTACAAAAATACAAACAACAGTGGACCCAAAACAGATCCTTGCAGTACACCACTAGTAACTGAACTCCAGGATGAATATTTCCCAGTAACCACCATCCTCTGTCTTATTTCAGCTAACCTATTTCTGATCAGACCGCTAAATCACCCTCAATCCCATGCCTCCATATTTTGTGCAATAGCCTACCATGGGGAACCTTATCAAATGCTTTAATGAAATCTATATACACCACATCAACTGCTTTACCTCATCCACTTGTTTTGTCACCTTCTCAAAGAACTCAATAAGGTTTGTGAGGCACAACCTACTCTCCACAAAGCAGTATTGACTATCCCTAATCAACTTATTCCTTTCCAGATGATTATAAATCCTATGTCTTATAACCCTTTCCAATACAGTAAGGCTCACAGGTCAATAATTTCCATGGTTGTCTCTACTTGAACAAGGGAACAACATTTGCTATCCTCCAAGTCTTCTGGCAATATTCCTGTAGACAATGATGACATAAAGATCAAAGCCAAAGGCTCAGCAATCTTTTCCCTGGCTTCTCAGAGAATCCTAGAATAAATCCTGGAATAATTCATGTACTGTCTCCCTTCGTTTTCACCTGCTATCTTAATAATTTTAGCAGCTTCTTGCTGCATTTTATGCTGCTGCTGTTTTCATCCTCATTTGTTTGCCTCAATCCGATCTAATTCATATTTTATACCATAGATCTAAGCAGAGATCACATTTATTTCTACATGTGTAAAAAGTTTTATTCGCTGCTATGAAATGCCTATTCGCAGAATCCAATTTCAGTTTATTTACTGCTCCCCGAATCTATATCCAGGCTTTCTCAGTTAAACACAGTGATGTCAATAATAACTGGACTCACTTAATTGAACACAGAACAATTGAACACTGTTAACTCTGAATGAATTTCCTGAAATCATTACAGTTTCAGATGGGACACCCCAATTTGTTAAATGCCTGGATGAGGAGGGATGATTTGGCTTCTTTATTCACTCACTTTGACAGTTGGTTGCAAAGTGGTTAATTGAAAAGAGATATATTCCTCTGCAGATCTTCCAGACCCAAATATACTTACGTTGTAAAAGAAGCCACTTTAATCAGGGTGTCTTGAATTAACAATAAAGTAAGTTTACAAATTGCTACATGTGGGTAGAAATATAAACATAGCATATATGCGCAAAGTTTTGGATTAAGAGATGAGTCCAAAAAGATAAAAGTAAAAATAAATGGTTATATGGATCAGTCTTTAATTTATTCATGAAGAGTAGCTAGCTAACTTTCCAATTATTCTGGCTGGGATTTCATTTCTAAGGCAGTCACCTCTTTGCCCCAGTAAATTTGAATCGTGCCATACCAGATGTTACAGCAACATCTACCTGAATAGTTGAAACTTTATTGCTGGAACAGCACAGCAGGTCAGGCAGCATCCAGGGAACAGGAGATTCGACGTTTCGGGCACAGGCCCTTCTTCAGGAATGAGCAGAGAGTGTTCAGCAGGAGAAGATAAAAGGTAGGGAGGAGGGACTTGGAGGAGGGGAGTTGGAAATGTGATAGGTGGAAAGAGGTCAAGGTGAGGGTGATAGGTCGGAGTAGGGTGGAGGCGGAGAGGTCAAGAAGAAGACTGCAGGTCAGGAAGGCGGTGCCGGGCTGGAAGGATCCGGCTGAGACAAGGTGGGGGGAGGGGGGATGAAGAAACTGGTGAAGTCCAAGTTCATCCCCTGCGGTTGGAGGGTTCCCAGTCGGAAGATAAGACGCTCCTCCTCCGACCGTCGGGTTGTTGTGGTTTGGCGGTGGATGAGTCCAATGACCTGCATATCCTCGGTGGAGTGGGAGGGGGAGTTGAAATGCTGTGCCACAGGTTGGTTGGGTTGGTTCGTCCGGGTGGCCCAGAGGTGCTCCCTGAATCGCTCCGCAAGTAGGCAGCCTGTCTCCCCAATATAGAGGAGGCCACACCGGCTGCAGCGGATGCAGTAGATGATGTGGGTGGAGGTGCAGGTGAATCTGTGGCGGATATGGAAGTTTCCCTTGGGGCCTTGGAGAGAAGTGAGGGGGGAGGTGTGGGCGCAAGTGTTGCACCTCCTGCGGTTGCAAGGGAAGGTGCCGGGAGTGGTGGTTGGGTCGGTGGGGGGTGTGGATCTGACAAGGGAGTCGCGGAGGGAGTGGTCTCTACGGAAAGCTGATAGGGGAGGGGAGGGAAATATATCCTTGGTGCTGGGGTCTGTTTGGAGGTGGCGGAAGTGACGGCGGATGATGCGCTGTACATGGAGATTGGTGGGGTGGTAGGTGAGGACCAGTGGGCGATTCAGGGAGCACCTCTGGGCATACTTGCGGAGCGATTCAGGGAGCACCTCTGGGCTACTTGCGGAGCGATTCAGGGAGCACCTCTGGGCCACCCGGACGAACCAACCCAACCAACCTGTGGCACAGCATTTCAACTCCCCCTCCCACTCCACCGAGGATATGCAGGTCATTGGACTCATCCACCGCCAAACCACAACAACCCGACGGTCGGAGGAGGAGCGTCTTATCTTCCGACTGGGAACCCTCCAACCGCAGGGGATGAACTTGGACTTCACCAGTTTCTTCATCCCCCCTCCCCCCACCTTGTCTCAGCCGGATCCTTCCAGCCCGGCACCGCCTTCCTGACCTGCAGTCTTCTTCTTGACCTCTCCGCCTCCACCCTACTCCGACCTATCACCCTCACCTTGACCTCTTTCCACCTATCACATTTCCAACTCCCCTCCTCCAAGTCCCTCCTCCCTACCTTTTATCTTCTCCTGCTGAACACTCTCTGCTCATTCCTGAAGAAGGGCCTGTGCCCGAAACGTCGAATCTCCTGTTCCCTGGATGCTGCCTGACCTGCTGTGCTGTTCCAGCAATAAAGTTTCAACTTTGATCTCCAGCATCTACAGACCTCACTTTCTCCTCTACCTGAATAGCCCTTGATGGAAAGTCTCATCTGTAAGACAAGACCTTCAACCACAGTGTTCTCTCAGTAGCATATTGAAATAGCTCAGATTACCTGGTCAAGACCTGTCGCAGTATTTGACTCTAGTCTCTCATCACAAGAGCAGGAGGGTCATATCATTTGGGGAAAATTACTCTGAGATGCTCAGTAAGTGGTTTTACAAGTTTCACTGAGAGTGTTCGAGCGGGTGTTAATTGCAGTAACAAACTGGAAGCTGATTAATGTTCCAATTACCCAAACAAAACCGCTGGAAGCAACAGCTGCAAGTAAATCTTGTGACTAGGGGCAGAGGTCATTGTGTTTCTCTTCGCATACAAGCCAGAAAAAAGATTATGATGGCCAAAAGCAAAATCACTCATCAATTTTAAAATAGGCTGTTATAGGAGCAATAGTTTCTTTGTGCTGGTACAAAATAAATTGAGGCAGTTTAGCATTGCCGGGAGCTTCACACAAAAGTGCAGAACTGCTTCATGAAGCTCTACTGTAATATAAATATTCCATTAAAGCACAATTCCTTCCCCAGACTGCCTAGACGATAAATGTAGCACACGTTTTGGGTCTAAAACGACTGCAACAAATACCAGACTGGCTCATTAAAAGTCCCTGACAGCTGCTTGAAAAAACATTGGCCTCATTAAAATATGTTAATTCTGATCTGCTGTATGCATCAGGCCTCTTCTGCAAAATTGATGCCTGGGAATACTTAATACATTAGTTCCTAACCCTACCCAGTGAAACATGGCACTGACAAAGGTAAAAGAAAGTTGTAATGGCAATATTTAAAGGGATCGTCAGTTTCCTTTCACAAAGTCACTTGTTAGAATGCCAGGGTATTTTACAACCAGTTTTTTTTTTTGTCTATCTTGGCTGTCTAGCAATTTGGGCAGTAATTCTGTGAGGAGCCATCCCTTGCTTCCATGAGTAATGTGGTCACTACACTTTAGTGTGGGTATGTCGCTCAGTTTATGTCATGACCATGAGACAGAAGCCGAAGTACGGTGGACTTGCAATTGATTTGCAATTTCGAAATGTATTTCTTAAAAGAGGGCTGATGCAGTCAAAATTGGGTGCAGATGTAAATTAAGTGGCTGTCTGGAGAGAGAAAGAGAGAACGTAAGAGAGAGAGAGAGGGAAAACTACGGAATGTCACAGTTGCATATGTAAAGGAAACTTCGAGCAATATCCCGAAACAGATGGAATGTGATCTCAAAGATAGTGAGGCATTGGCAATCCCTGATCATCGGCCAGATATACCTTTCATTATGTCCCCAACTGCAGATACAATTTGTGTATTTCCCTTTTAAGAACACTCAAGGACAGGAGTTAAAAAAAGTTTCAATTCTACTGCAGGATGCTAGTGGGATCATGTGAGCTAAAGTACACATGCATTTTAGCTGGATTTAAGCATTAATGTATAAATGTGTTGTGAAGATCACAGTTGAAGGACTAAGTCCTGGTCAGCACTACATTGCAGGTAAAGGGATTTTCTCACTCTAAGTGGAAGATGACAGCTATCTAACAAGACTGAAAAAATCAACAGGGCAACAAAAGGACTCTGTCTCACCTCATAAGCTGGAATTCAGTCATGGTCGGAAGGAATCAGAACAACAGAATCTCAACTGACCTTCAAAACTAAGAATCTTGAAATTGACTTCAAATATTCAATACTGAAAATGTGTTGCTGGAAAAGCGCAGCAGGTCAGGCAGCATCCAAGGAACAGGAGAATCGACGTTTCGAGCATAAGCCCTTCTTCAGGAAAGGCTCTCCTGTTCCTTGGATGCTGCCTGACCTGCTGCGCTTTTCCAGCAACACATTTTCAGCTCTGATCTCCAGCATCTGCAGTCCTCACTATCTCCTCCTTCAAATATTCAATGTCAATATGAATGGTAAAGCCCACTACAATGGTTACATTGTTTCACTGTGCTCTTCAGAGAGCAAATCAGAGACTGATTCTGTATTTTTCTTATTATCTTTTTGGACCTATCTCATATTTTAATGCTTGGATTGCTTGTATCCAGGATTTGGTATCTCACAAATGGACACTGCATGAGGTTCACATGCAAAATTCTGATTGCCAATGTCTTACTGTGTAACTGCCTGATTAATGTAATTGTACCTTGAAATGCATCACATCACTCACAAGTACAACCCATGTCCTCAGGATGGAAGAATCTGTTTCTCTGCCCACTCTATGGTGGCTGCCAGTTTTTATTTCCATTGTGCATTTACAATTTGGATGAGGATGGAAGACAACTTAACTGTGTGTCACAGGCTCAACTTGATTAATTTGGTGAAGCTCCAAACTTCAAGTTCGTTTCTTGCTCACATTCCATGTCGATTTCATTAGTTCTGATCTTCTACACATTTCCATCCAACTCTTACATTTAAGCTTTTATTTCTCAATATTACCCCCTGATCCATGGGTCTGCAGCTTAACCAATCATCATGACGTACTGTACCTTACACCATCCGCCTCTTAACATCACGTTGGTGGTGACCATCAATGGCTCCTTGGTTTGGAGCAATCCCTGTTCTCCAATGCACTATTGTCTCTCACCCTGTTATGTTGAGTTGCTCCAATGTCGCAATTATTGTCCCATATGTATCCCAAAAACCTGTCTCCAGTCCAAGAGTCATACAACATGGAAACAGGCCCTTTGAACCAATCCATGCTGACCATAATCCCAAGATAGACTAATCCCACCTGCCTACGTATGACCCATATCCCTCCAAACTGACTTCCTCAACTTCCTTACCTCAGCATCGGTCCTGGATATCCCACAAAACAGAAGAAAAATTGTGTATGCTGGCAATCAGAAACAAAAGCAGAAATTGTTGGAGGAAGTCAGCAGGTCTGGCAGCATCAATGTTTCGGGTCTAGTGACTTTTCTTCAGAACTAGTATTCCTGATATCCCACCCTGACTTTCAGTGAACAGACCCCGAACACTGAGACCATGGGTGACCTGACCAACTTAGAAGGGCAGCCCTGATTAATGAATGGCCACACCGCTGACAGATTTCTGTGCAGCTTCTTGACTGACCTACCACTAATCCCTGACAGGTTGCATTAGACCTGCTGGCAAACGGAACTAGATTAGTGTAGGATATCTGGTTGGCATGGACGACTTGGACTGTTTCCATGATGTACATCTCTATGACTCTGAGTGAGCGTAACCCAGTCCCCAGATTGTAGTGATGCAGATCCCTGATCGTAACTGCCCTAAATGTCTAACTGATCACATCTGAGGCCCTAAACTGAGATTGGCCATTGCCCTCAACTGACTGTGTTGGGTCCTATGACTGACCACAGTCCCTCTTGACTTGGCTGAGGACTACTTCCCTTATACTTTGAGACCTGCTCACTCTGCTGAAATACATGCAGTGCATTTACCACATAAGTTGCTGGCAGCATATATAGATAATTGGCATAGCACAGTGCATACAGCACCATGTTCACCTCCCTGACTCTCCTTTATTGACAAACATGACAGGCTTTTTGTCTGCTTTGGATGTGTGCTAAAAGACAAGGCAAGATAGAAATACTGTGAGCCAACAAGTCCTGCCTCAGGCAGTAAATCACATAGAGGTGAAGCAGGGTGACGCAAGGCTGGGAGGAAGAATAGGCATGAACTGAGTGAATGCTGTGAAAGCAAATAAAGAACCCAAAGGTACACCTTGATTTGCTGCATAAGATGTTCACTTCTTCTTGTGTGCAAAGTGACCTGGCAGCAGTATTACCGGTGTTGGTGTGCTCCTAAGAGCAGAATCGAAGTGGATAATCCTTACTGAGAGTCAGATATGTGCCATGATGATGTGGTGAGCATGTGCATGTCCAATTCCAACTTTCATGGGCAAGGGGTGCAGGGCATTTGTTATCCATAGAGAATGCCCAGAAATATCAGGTATTGCTGATTAAGACAGAAGCTTCAGGGAGCGCGCAGCAGGTTGAATTCACCAGGTACCCACTCTGCGCTGTCTGGGAATTGTTGTCTTTTGATTTCTCTCTGTGACACAGTGAACAGGAAACCGTATATAAATGGGGAATTAGTAAGGAATAGTGAAAGGTTAGTGGATGATATTCATTGGTGAAATTCACATCTTGTTTTTCAAACACTGGACGCAAAATTGATCTTTTCTTTTTCAAGGTCAAGAATCTCAATTTCTGTTCTGAGGAAGTGTCACTGGATCCAAAATGTTAACTCTCCACAGATGCTGCCAGACCCGCTGAGCTTTTCTAGTAATTTCTGTTTTTGTTTCTGATTTCCAGTTCTTTTAACTTTTGTCTCAATTTCTGATCTTGCCATATCTTCCTGATTGGAATATTATTGTCTACATTGTTCAGGAGCTGTGGGAATTCTGACTACTGTTTCAGCTTCAGTAAGAACTATACCTGTGTTTGGCTAATTCTATAAATGATGAAAACTGCAAAACAAAAATTGCACTTATTTTCCGAGTGAAATAATACTCAGGATTCAATTTTTCAATTTTGTTTTCTTGATGGTATATAGATTGGCATGTTAGATGTGTATAATTTTCCATCCCCATTCATGCAATAACCTATCTGATCATCCACCAATCAATTCATTAAGAGCCCAGTTATTTCCTCTTCTTACCATGTCTCCTGTTGGTCTCACAGAGGAGAAAACTTCACTATCAGTCTTTTATCACATTAAAGTAGTTAAAGCATCACCTTCCTATATAAATAATTTAGTAACTTTTTTATTGCCCTAATTTTCTTCGAGACAAAATTGGATGAGCTCAACTGCAGCAGATTGGTGAATCACTTGATCACTGTAAAATCTGACCCCTTCCTGAAGAAGGGCTTATGCCCGAAATGTCGATTCTCCTGTTCCCTGGATGCTGCCTGACCTGCTGCGCTTTTCCAGCAACACATTTTTAGCTCTGATCTCCAGCATCTCCAGACCTCACTTTCTCCACTACGGTGGTACCATGAGCAAATTTGTAAATGGAGTTAGAGCAGAGTTTGGCCACATTGTTGTGTAAAGATGGAATGGGTTTACAATTGCATCATGGTTTTGTGTAGACATTGTGGGCTGAAGGGTCTATTCCTGTGCTACACTGTTCTATCTTCTATGGTCCAAATTGTTACAAGCCATTGAGCAATCATCCTAACTAAACATAGGATGATAGATAGTCATGGGGAGTCAAGTGGGTCACAGGATGGACTAGCAGGTGGGTAAGGGGTAGAATTCCAGGTTGGTAAAGGTACTGAGTGGCAGATGAATACAAGGCATAGCATCAGGTGAGTGAGAGGTAAGGTGGCAAATAGCTAAGCTGGTAGACTGCTATATAAGTGAGGGGATAAAATACAAAGTGGAATAGGGAGTAGGGTGGAAGATGAGTGGGTGAGGGGTAAAATAACAGCTAGGTAAGGGGGTACAGCTGGACGTTGGTAGTTGAGATGAGGGGGCAGGAGAGTCAGGTATTGATGATGGGGTTGGAGGTCCAGAAAGATGATTGTGAAATTGATGATAGTGTTTCCAAGGGGTCTGAGGTCATGAAGAGGGTTATCTGTTGAGTGATTGTGGGATCAGATTTAGAGTTAGCCAGGAATTAGAGGAGATTTCAATCCCTCTAACATTTCCTGGTTACTCAGGTAAGAATATCAGAACCGTTGACTTTAAAATTTGGTCAGACTTTTAGAGGTTCCAGATCTCTGGTAATTGCCCATCTATGACTTCCTGGGCATATCTCTCGTATTCACTGTGCAGAAACATCCAATGCATATCTTTCAGACCATAGAACTTAGCCCATGTGTTGTATATTATTTTACACAGCTTCTTCCCTCCTCTTATCAGACTTTTGAACAGACCTCTCATATATTACAGTTGATTTGTCTCTGCTCCTTCTCTGTAGTTGTAACACTATATTCTGCATTCTGTTTTATAACCCAGATGTACTTATTCATAGTTTGCCTGGAAAGCATGCAAAACAATAGTTTTCACTATACCTTGGTATATGTGGCAATAATAAATCAAATCAAATCAAATCTGCCTGCACATGGTCCATATCCCTTTATTCCCTGTCTGTTCATTTGTCTGTCCAAATGCCTCTTAAATACCGCTATCATTCCTGTTTCTACCACCTCCCCTGGCAGTGTGTTCCAGGCACCTACCACCCCCGTGCAAAAAACATTTCTCACACATCTCCTTTAAACTTTCCCCCTCTCACTTTAAACCTATAATAAATAGTTTTTTTTAAAATTGGATTTTAGTAAAGATTCCGCATGGTAGACTAATTAATAAAGTTAGGTCGCATGGGATTCAGGGTGAACTTGCCAATTGGATACATAATTGGTTTAATGGCAGGAGACAGAGACTAATGGTGGAGTATTGCTTTTGGTGCTAGAGGCCTGTGACCAGCGGTGTTCCACAGGGGTCAGTTCTGGGTCGTCTTTTATTTGTCATTTATATAAATGATTTGGATGAGAATATTGAAGGCATGGATTGTGTATGACAGCAAAAATTGTGGATGACTGCAAAATTGGTGGCATACTGGACAGTGTATAAGGTTTTCTTGGATGACAAAGGTATTTTGATCAAATGGATCAATGAGCTAATAAATGGCAGATGCAGTTCAGTCTGGCTAAATGCAAGGTATTGGATTTTGGTACATCAAACAAGGGTAGGGCTTATACACTTAATGATAAGGCTTTGGATAGTGTTGTAAAACAGAGGAACCTAAGTGTTCAGGTACATAATTCTTTAAAGTTTTTGTCCCATATGGACAGGGTGGTTAAAAAGGCATTTGGCAAGCTTGCCTTCATTGTTCAGTCCTTTGAGTATATGAGTTGAGACTTTATGTTGAGGTTGCACAGGACATTTAAGCCTGTTCTGGCATACTGTGCCCAGCTCTGGTCACCCAGTTATGGGAAGGATATTATTAAGCTGGAGAGAGTTCAGAAGAGATTTACCAGGATGTTGCTGGGTATGGAAGGTTTGAGTTATAAAGAAAGACTGGATAGGCTGGGACGTTTTCACTGGAGTATAGGAGGTTAAGAAGTGACTTGATAGAAATTTATAAAATAATGAACAATATACTTAGAGTTAATGATAGTTGTCTTTTCACTAAAATGGAGGATCTCAAGACTAAGGGCACATTTTTAAGGTGAGAAGAAAGGGATTTAAAAAGATATGAGGGTAATTTTTATTCATGGAAGGTGGTTCGAGTGTGGAATGAATTTCCTAAGGAAATGGTGGGTATGGAGACAATTACAACATTTAAAAGACATTTAGATGGATACATGGATGAATGGGAAAAGTTTGGAAGAATATGGGCCAAGAGCAGGCAGGTGGGACTAGTTTAGTTTGGGATTATGTTCGGCATGGACTGGGAGTACCAAAGGGTCTGTTTCTGTGCTGTAAGATTCTATGGGGAGTTGAGAGGTCATTTTGCGGCTGTACAAGACACTGATTAGGCCACTTTTAGAATATTGCATGCAATTCTGGTCTCCTTCCTATCGAAAAGATGTTGTGAAACTTAGAGTCATAGAGATGTACAGCATGGAAACAGACCTTCGGTCCAACCCGTCCATGCCAACCAGATATCCCCACCCAATCTAGTCCCACCTGCCAGCACCCGGCCCATATCCCTCCAAACCCTTCCTATTCATATACCCAGCCAAATGCCTCTTAAATGTACCAATTGTACCAGCCTTCACCACTTCCTCTGGCAGCTCATTTCATACACGTACTACGCTCTGCGTGAAAAAGTTGCCCCTTAGATCTCTTTTATATCTTTCCCCTCTCACCCTAAACCTATGCCCTCTAGTTCTGGACTCCCCGACCCCAGGGAAAAGACTTTGCCTATTTACCATATCCATGCCCCTCATAACTTGAAAGGGTTCAGAAAAGATTTACAAGCATGTTGCTAGGGTGTGAGGATTTGAGCTATAGAGAGAGGCTGAATAGGCTGGGGCTGTTTTCACTGGACCGTCGATGGCTGAGGGGTGATCTCATAGAAGTTTATAAAATCATGAGGAGCATGGATAGAATAAATAAACAAAGTCTTTTCCCTGGGATGGGGAAGTCCAGAACTAGAGGGCATAGGCTTCTGGTGAGAGGGAAAGATATAAAAAGGATCTAAGGGGCAACTTTTTCACGCAGAGGATGGTGTGTGTATACAATGAGCTGCCAGAAAAGTGGTGTAGGCTGGTATAATCACAATATTTAATAGGCATTTGGGTGGGTATATGAATAGGAAGGGTTTGGAGGGATATGGGCTAAGTGCTGGCAAATGGGACTAGATTAGGTTAGGATATCTGGTCAGCATGGACAAGTTGAACGGAAGGGTCTGTTTCTGTGCTGTATACCTCTATGACTCTATGACTGTATGTCCCCCAGGAAAAAGATCCGACCATCCATCCTGAGCATGCCTCTCATAATTTATTATACTTCCGTCAGGTTGTTTCGCAGCCTCTGAAGCTCTAGCAGCAACAATCCAAGTGTGTCCAACCTCTCGTTATATCTAATACATGCCAATCCAGGCAACATCCTGGTAAATGTTTTCTGCAACCTCTCCAAAGCCTCCACATCCTTCCTAAAATGTAATGACCAGAAGTGCACACAATACCCCAAATGCGGCCTATTTAAAATTTTAACATTGCTAATTTTATACTCTATGCCCTGACCAACGAAGGCAAACATGCCGTATACCTTTTTTATTATCTTATCCACTTGTGTTGCCACTTTCAGGGCACTACAGATTTGCACCCAGATGCCTCTTTATTTCACTGTCCCTAAGGACCCAGCTATTTTATTGTATACTTTTCTCTTGCCTTTGACCTCCTAAAATGCATCAGTCCATATGTCTGGAATAAAGTCCACCTGCCATTTCTCTGCCCAACTTTCCAGTTGATCGATATCCTGCTATATCCTTCAACAACCTTCTTCACAATCCACAACTCCACTTTTCGTGTCATCTGCAAACTTACTAATCAGACCACTGACATTTTCATCTAAATCATTTATATATATTACAAACAAACAGAGGTCCCGTGCTGAGCCTTTGTATGGAATGCCTTTAGTCACAGAACTCCAATCAGAAAAATACCCCTCCACAACTGTCCTCTTTCTTCTATGACCAAGCTAATTTTGTATCCAACTTACCAATTCATCACAGATCTCTATGACTGCTACTTCTTCATCAATGTACCATTAAGGATTTTGTCAAATACTTTAGTAAAGTACACATGGACAACATCCATTACCATACCCTCAGCAGTCATCTTTGTCACTTCTTCAAACAACTCAATAAGATTTGTGAGACAGGACCTCTCCCATGCAAGATTAGAGTGATGCTGGAAAAGCACAGCAGGTCAAGCAGCATCCGAGGAGCAGGAAAATCGATGTTTCAGGCAAAAGCCCTTCAGCAGGAATTCTGATGAAGGGCTTTTGCCCAAAACGTTAATTTTCCTGTTCCTTGGATGCTGCCTGACTTGCTGTGCTTTTCCAGCACCAGTATAATCTTTACTCTGATCTCCAGCATCTGCAATCCTCACTTTCGCCTCTACCATAGAAAGCTATGCTGATTATCCCTCTACTCTCCTGTACAACATTACTTGTTGTAAGAAGTATCTTATCACCGCTCACCATGTTATCTGAGTTATTTGGTCAATTTGCAGCCACCATCCTCTCTCCTGATGGCAATTCAGAGTGTCTGCTTGGTTTGGTGTGGTGGAGAAAAACTATTTTTGCATTTAACAAGAGGAGGCTCTCATCCTAAATAAGACATAATTTATTGTATAGTAGAACCTATGCACAAGTTGCATTGTTACATAGACTATGAGGAAGACATGATGTTCAATCCTACTCCTTCAAGATCCTAAGTTGTTATCCCACTGAGTCCACTTGATCATAACAAATGATACTCAAGGCATTCTTCAGTATTAACCCTTTCAGAGCCTTGCATCGAGTCATACAATATGGAAACAGAACCTTCAGAACCTTCAATCCCAAACTAAACTAATCTCACCTGCCTGCTCCTGGCCCATATCCCTCCAGATGTTTCCTATTCTTATCTAAGTGTCTTGTCAACATTGTAACTGTGCGCATATCCACCATTTCTTCAGCAAGTTCATTCCACACACAAACCACCCTCTTTGTCAAAAAGCGCTCCTCATGTTTTTTTTTAATCTCCTCTCACCATAAAAATGTGCCCCCTGGTCTTGGAATCTCCCATCCTTGGGAAAAGACACCTACCTTTACCCCTATCTATACCCTTCATGATTTTATAAACCTCTGTAAGGTCACGTCTCAACTTCCTATGCTTCAGTGAAAAAAGTTCCAGTCTATCCATCTTTCTTTATAAGTCACCCGTTGCATTCTATTCACTTGACATTCACTTGACATCTTCTGATCATTCAATTTCCTTATCTTAGTTTCTCCTTAGCTTTGTTCTGAGTGAGTTACTAAGATATTCACTATTTCTTTCTCTCAGCTCCCGTTCCAAATAACTCTTCATTTTTCAGCTCTCTGCAAATTCTTCACCTTCTGTCCTCCACATTTATTCATCTCCTATTCTCAAAAACCTAACTGCTTACATTTTGTATTTGTCCCTGGGAAAACCTTTATCCTAAGTCACCTACAACTTCAATTTCCAACTCTCTTGTTTATTTTGTTTTATTCACATCCAGCGTTTATTGCCCATCCCTAGTTGCCGTTGAGAAGGTGGTGGGTGAGTTGTCTTCTTGAACCACCACAGTCCACGTGCAATAGATTGACCCTAAATGCCCTTTGGGATGGAATCCCAGGATTTTGACCCAGTGACACTCAACAAATTGTGATACATTTCTAAGCCAACGTGGTGGGTGGCTTGGAGGGGAACTTGCAGGTAGTTTCCATATATCTTTTGCCCTTCCTTTTTTAGATGGAACTGATCTTGGGTTTAGAAAGTGTTGGCTGAGGATCATTGGTGAATTTCCACCTTGTACCTTGCAGATAATATATACTGCTGCTAATGTGTGTCAGTGGTGGAAGGAATGGATGTTTGTGCATGTGGTGCCATACAAGTGGGCTGCTTTGTTCTGAGTGCTGTCAAGCTTCTTGAGTGTTGTTGGGGCTGCACTCATCCAGGCTAACCTGCGCCTTGTACAAGATGGACAGGGTTTGGGGATTCAGGAGTCAAGAGTGTGATGCTAGAAAAGCACAGCAGTCAGGCAGCATCTGAGGGGGAGGAGAATTGACGTTTCGGGAAAGAGCCCTTCATCAGGAATGATTGATTCTCCTGCTCCTCGGATGCTGCCTGACCTGCTGTGCTTTTCCAACACCACACTCTTGACTCTGATCTCCAGCATCTGCAGTCCTCACTTTCTCCTTTGGGGATTCAGAAGGTGAGTTAATCACCATATTATTCCTAGCTTCTAACTGAGTCCTGCAATCACTGTGTTTATGTGGTGAGTCTGGTTGTGTTTCAGTTCAAAGGTTACTCCCAGGATGTTGACAGTGGGAATTCAGTGATGTAACACTATTGAATGTCAAGAGGCATTGGTTAGATCATCTCTTATTGGAGATGGTCACTGTCAAGCATTTGTGTGTTGTCAATGTTACTTGCCACTTGTTAGTCCAAGCTGGATATTTTCCGCATAGATTTTGCATTTGAACATGGATTGCTTCAGTATCTCGGGAGGCATGAATGGTGCAGAACATTGTGCAATCATTAGCGACTATCCCCACTTCTAATGTTATGATAGAGGGAAGGTCATTGATGAAGCAACTGAAAGTAGTTGGGCCTAGGACACTATCCTGAGGAGCCCCTGCTGAGATGTCCTGGAGTTGAGATGACAGACTTTCAACAACCACAACCATTTAGCTATGTGCCAGGTCTGAGTCCAACCAGTTTGCCCATGCAGACCCATTGATTTAAGTTTTACAAGGGTTCCTTAATACCATACTCAGTTAAATGCAGCCTTGATGTCAAGGGCTGTCACTTTCACCTCACCTCTGGAATTCTGCTCTTTTGTCCATGTTTAATTCAAGGTTGTAATGAGGTCAGGAGCTGAGTTGCCCTGGCAGAACTCAAACTGGGTGCTCTTGAGCAGATTATTGCTGATAAAGTGCTCCTTGATAATACTGTTGTTGACACGTTCCATCCATTTACTGATGATCGAGTGGAGACTGATGGGCACTTATTGACTGGGTTGGATTTATCCTGCTTTTTGTATACAGGACAAAACTGGGAAATTTTCCACATTGTCAAGTAGATTCCAGTGTTGTAACTGTACTGGCAGAGCTGGGCTGGGGTGTGACATCATCTGGAGTGCAAGCCTTCAGTACTATTACTGGAATGTTTTCAGGGCCCATATCCTTTGCAGCATTGAGTGCCTTCAACCATTTCTTGATATCATATGGAGTGGCTAGAGACCGTCTGGGGATCCTGGAGGAGGCCATGATGGATCATCCATTTAGCATTTCTAGCTGAAGATTGCTGCAAATACTTCAGCTTTACAATTTGCACTTTGGTATTGGGTTCTTCAATCATCGAGGATAGGGATATTTGAGGAGCCTCCTTCTCCAGTGAGTTGTTTAAACGTCCACCAGCATACATGACTGGAGGTGGCAGGACTCCAGAGCTTACATCTGATCCATTAGTTGTGGGATTGCTTAGCTTTGACTGACACTTGCTGCTTATGTCCTTTGGCATGAAAGTAGTCCTGTTTATGCTTCCATTCACCAATATACTCTTGTTCCCCAAGATTTTCTCACTATCACCTTTATCTCTATCCAAACACACCTTCCAGAAGATTATTTATTATATCCCATTCTGTTTGTCCTTTTACTGCATTTGTGCATCTACCTCCTCAAGTCTAAGGTTCACAGATTTGTCTTTAACTAGTAGACAAATGGTGTAGTTATCTACTGTTGAATTGGTCCTACTAGAGCTTCCTCTTAATTGCCATTATCAACTAGTATCATATTGGAAGGTGCCAAAACCTTGGGTTTTATTTTTCACCATCCACAAGATCTTTAGATTAGCCACAGATTAAGTGTGGTTTCTGGAAGAGACATTTCAGTGTTGTGGTAGGGACAGAACTTTGATTGGAGAAATGCAAACAGGGCATTGAGGGAGAAATGGACATGGACCGAGTTAGCATCAACACATCATGACAGTAAAGTCTTTTGATCAGAGGAGAAATGAACGTAGATTTTAATGGAACTAATCAAAGCTGGAGAGAGAGAAGCAGCCATAAATTCAGAATAAGGCAGACCAACAGGTGGTCAGGAGAAAATGAGATGAAGTTGAAGATGCAGGAGATCAGTTTCATGGACGAGATGAACTTGAAGAAGGGAATGTTACAGGTAAATGGAAAGAACCTAGACAGAGATCACTATTCTGTTCCCTATTTCATCATATTGTAAAGTAATTCCATGGAGCACATGACCATTTTTGTTCTCCATTTGCTATTCTTTTCCAGAATAAACCATCTCCAGTGCCTGACCCACTTTAATCCTGGAAAACTTTATTCAGGAATCCTGAAGAAGGGCTCATGCCCGAAACGTCGATTCTCCTGCTCCTTGGATGCTGCCTGACCTGCTGCGCTTTTCCAGCAACACATTTTCAGCTCTAATCTCCAGCATCTGCAGTCCTCACTTTCTCCCACTTTATTCCTGGACAGATCTCTCTCTAGCTTCTTCCCATTTCTCCATAACACTCACTTCTTCAAGTGCATCTTCAACCCCAACCCATTTTCTCCTGACCACCTATTGTTCTGCCTCATTCTGATGTTATTGCTGCTTCTCATTTTCCAGCCTTAACTAGTACCATTAAAATCTATGCTCATTTCTTCTGTGATCAAAAGTTCAATTCTTTACTGTCTTGATGTGTTGATGCTATCTCAATCCATGCCCATTTTCTCCATCGACGCCATTTGCATTTCTCCAATCAAAATTCTGTCTCTGCCACAACACTAAAATGGTTCTTCCCAAAACCATGGCTAATCCACCAAGCATGCACACCTCTGGACACCCTGGGCAATTTAATGTGACCAGAGTGCCTAGCCTGCATATTTTTGGACTGTGTGAGGAAACTGGAACACCCAATGGAAACTCACATAGATACAGGGAGAACATGTAGAATCCACACAAACAGTCACTGAAGGCTGGAATCAAACCTGGGTCCCTGGTGCTGTGAGGTAGCAATGCTTACCATTGTACCTCCCCCCCCCCCCCCCCACCCACCCCCAAATAAAAGTCCAAATATTCTCTGTGATTGATGGATAATAAGATAGTACGTGATCCACTTGACCTCCTTCAGTGTCTCTGCTGCCTTTGTCATGGTTGGAAGTCACACGACACCAAGTTTTAATTCAACAGGTTTATATGAAATCACAACTTTTCGGAGCGATGCTCCTTCATCAGCTGATGAAGGGGTTGCACTCCGAAAGCTTGTGATTTCAAATAAAACTGTTGGACTTTAACCTGGTATCATGTGATTTCTGACTTTGTCCACCCCAGGAGAAAATGAGGACTGCAGATGCTGGAGATCAGAGTCGAGAGTGGGGTGCTGGAAAAGCACAGCAGGTCAGGCACACCAGTCTAAAACCAGCACATCCACACTTTGTCATAGTTGGTTACATCTTATCAAAGGACGTCAGCAATGAGCAACTGAGTCAGTGTCAAGAAATTCATGTCTCCTGGTGTGATTTGTACTTGTATGATAATTTCACAGAGTGGGAGATTAAAGTTTCACCTCCAGGTTAGGCAGCATCAAAAATCATTGTAAACAGACTTTTTATGTTTTTGTGCTGAGAGCGGAGAGAATGAATGATGGACAGCACAACATGGAAGGCTCTCTCTCTCTGTGTCTCTCTCTCTCTCTGTCTCTCTCTCTCTCTCTCACTCACTTCCTCTCTCCCTTTCTCTCTGGTTTCTCCTCATCATCTCAGAAGACAGTACCCATTCAAAAAACAATTGGACTAGCAGACATTTATCAAAAACTCAAACATATCTACAAACTTCTCCACTGATGAGGAAATCGGTGAACAATTTAAGCTTTTGGTAGTGTCTCACATGGGAGACCGATAGTGAAGGTAAGAGCCAGTTGGATCCAAGGAAATTTGGCTAATTTGATCTAGAATTGTCTAAGTGGCAGGTGGATGGTAATGGTTGAGGGGCATTTTTGTGACTGGAAGTCTTAGACTCGAATGTCGGAGGGTTGTTTAGTAAGTTTAAGGATGATACAAAAATTGGTGGGGTGGTAAATTGTGACGACAATAGCCTTAGATTACAGGAGGATACAGATGGGCTGGTCAGTGCCAAACAGAGTGCAATCTAGAAAAGGGTGAGTTCATAGTCTTAGGCAGAACTAACAAAGCTAGGGATATACGATGAATGGTAGGACCCTTTGAAGCACTAAGGATCAGAGGGGCTTTAGTGTGCATGTGCACCGGTTCCTTCTAATTGCTGGCCGAGGCACAGAGTTGAAAAGCACGGAAGTGATGCTGGAACTGTATAAAGTATCGATTAGGCCAGAACCAGAGTATTGTGTGCAGTTCTGGAATCCATATCATAGGAGGAATGTAATTGCATTGGAGAGGGTATAGAGGAGGTTTTCCAGGATGTTGCCTGGGCTGGAGAACTTTTGCTATGAAGACAAATTGGATTAACTATTCTCCTTGGAGCTGAAGGGACTGGACGGGAACATGATTTAAATGTTTGAAATTGTGAGGGGTATAGACAGGGTAGAGAAGAAAAAAATGTTTCCCTTGGGTAGGGGGAATGAATGACTAGAAGACATAGATTTAAAGAAAGGGGCAAGAAGTTTAGAGGGGATGTGAGGATTTTTTTTTCACTCAGAGATTGGTGGGAATCTGGAACTCACTGCTTGGAAGGGTGATAGAAGCAAAAAGGTTCATAACATTTAATAAGTATTTAGACATATACTTGTGATGCCGAGTCAAAGAGGCTACAGGCTAAGTGCTGGAAAATGGGATTAGAATACTTACGTGATTGTTTTTGACCAGCACAGGCTCTATGGGCTGAAGGGCCTTTTTCTGTGATATAGATGCATATGACTCCAATTAAACAATTGTGGTCTTTGGTTACAAATCTAACACCCCAAAGGCTCCAAGAGCTCTTAAAATGTCTTATTCTTCATCTTCCTGTCTGTACTAGACAATCTTTCCTTTTTAAAGTTACTATCTACATTTTTGTTTGAAGTCACATTTTATTAATTTTTTTCTGGATTACTAGAGAACCAAATTCATCTGTCTTTCACTCAAAAAACCTTATAACCTGTTCCTTCATTCTGATCTAGGTAACTATATCTTTATTTGGCACATGATATAGCTCTGTGCTAAAAAGAAAGAAATATTTGACCAAGAAAGAGTTGAAAAGAGGATAGCTGACTTACAATTCTCATCTGATTCTAACACATCTGGTGGCTCACCGGTACATACTGAACAGATTAGTGAACAAACTGGATTGGGGCAAATAAATTGATTCATCAAATACTGTTTTGAAAATGGAAACTGCAAAAAGATTTTCTTGAGTGTCTAGGAATAAAAACAGTCAAATGTGCACATTTGATATTAGTGCCTTCAGAAAACACAATGAATAACTTACTAAAAACTCAAAATCTATGCCTTGGAAGAATTAAAAGGAGCCACCAGGTACTTAAAGTGGAACTTCTGACTGAAAGCCAGGAAAACAGAAATTGCAGAACCAGCAGTGATATATTTGGAGGTTGAAATTGAGGACAATGAAATGGATAAATTAAGATTGAACATTGAATACTGTTATGCATCAGATCAGACCAGACCCCCTCAAAACATGTTAAGATGGTAACCCAGACCCTAACGTTTTCTTATTTTAAAGGTAGATGTGAAGCGTGTGTTCCTGATGCAATGTGACTGATCAAACTGCTCGACATTATGGAAAACAATTTATTTAAACACTATAGTTAAAGTACGAAAAGAGGAAAGAGGAATTTAGAATAATTCAACTATAGGAAAACTTAACCAAATAATAGATACAGCACTAATTACTAATTAAGTGTTTCAATATAATAACATCCCATCAACACACACCTTGGCAAAAAGGTAAATTCAGACCCAGATTCTTACATGCAGTTCTCCAATCCAGGAGGAAACAAGAGAGTAACAGCTAGGACTCATTCACTGAAGCTTCCAACTCTTCAGAGTCCCCAAACAGCTTCTGACTGCTACAGCTAAAAAAAACCTAAAATGTCCAATCTGTGAGAACTGGCCACTCCCAGTCAGGCTGCTTCTATTGTTCCAACTTTTTTTAAAAAACCTTAAAGGCCTCCTGTCTTTAGTATCTAGTTTGTCACCTCTGCCTTTACAATCTCTCTTTAAAAAACCCAGGTCAAAATATCCTTTACAAAGTGACAGCATTGTCACAATTCCAAGAATGAATGGAGCGGTATGGTGGCTTAGTGGTTATCACTGTTACCTCACAGCGCCAGGGACCCGGGTTCAATTCCAGCCTCGGGTGACTGTCTGGAGTTTGCACGTCCTCCCCGTGCCTCCTCTGGGTGCTCCGGTTTCCTTCCAGACACCAAAGATGTGCAGGTCAGGTGAATTGGCCATGCTAAATTCCCATAGTGTCAGGTTCATTAGTCAGAGGGGGATGGGTCTGGGTGAGTTACTCTTCGGAGGGTTGGCATGGACTTGTTATGCTGAAGGGCCTGTTTCCACACAGTAGGTAATCTAATCTAATCAGGAATATGGATGGAGAGAAGAAAGGGGAAAAGAGAAAGAGCAACAAAAAAAGAAAGTGAATTCCAATTAAGACAAATTGAGCCAAGAAACGTGAATAGCCCTTGGGAAAGTCCCAAAGCTTACCAGTCTAAAAAGCTGAGTATTCAAGTTTTCCTATTTAATCCCTACGTATGACAGAAAAAAAAAGTGCCTTCTTTATATCTTTCAAGCACTTAACACAGTTGTTAAAGTGGCCAGGCCAACAATGGACACTGCTGTGGCAGAGCAGACTGAGAGGGAAAGCTCATAAAATTTTATCCAAGGAGAGTGCATGGATTATCAGGCAGCAAAAAGGATTATTTTATGTGAGTGGGAGTTAGTGTCAGAGATGTACAGTCAGAATTTCCATATCCTCAAGAAACAGCCTGACCACACATACTAGGAGGTTGAACAATTTAAGTAGCTCGCTATTGACCAGTGGCACCAGGCACGTAATATTGAAGCCACCCACATAAAGGTATCATGAGGTAATTCTCCTTGAGGAATGTAAAGGTTCAATGTCATTTCCAATACATGTAGGAGAACAGAGAGTAGCAGGAGCTAGACAGGGAGCAATTCTAGCTGATGCTTATGTCCATTCCCATATACTCTGAAGCTGGAGTCTGGGAGCTGACACGGTCCAGAGAGGGAAATGAGTGAGATAAATGCCCCGAGACAATAAATAAATACACCTGTTTGGGAAAGGTCAGTTACTACTGTAACAGCAGTTAAATAATATCTAATGGTATACAGCAAATACTAGAAACATTCGGTTTTAAAGGACTCCAAGTTCCAAAGGTCCTGACCTTTGGGAAGAAAATATCCCTATTAACTTGTATGATGATGCTGCTCCTTTAACAAGGTTATGGTGTCCTCGGCTTTTTTTTTCAGAGAGATTGTAAAAGTCACAGACTCCAAAAAGTCTAAGTTTGAAAGTTTTATGGCCAACTTGATTATAGCTAATGGATGCTGGCTCAGCAAAAAGACTTTTAAGTTTAAAAAAAACACTTGTACAATGAAAGGGGAGTGGGCAATTCTCCCAGCTTAGCTTTTCTCTGGTTTGATTTGGGTTTTCTGGCAGTCTCACTATTCACAGAAAGCAGTCAGGCAGTTGCAAAAGCTGCTGGACCCAAAGAAGCATAGAGTCATAGAATCATAACGATGCACAGCACGGAAACGGACCTTTCAACCCAACCAGAGATCCCAATCCAATTTAGTCCCACCTGCCAGCCCATATCCCTCCAAACTCTTCCTATTTATATACCCATCCAAATGCCTCTTAAATTTTGTAATTGTACCAGCCTCCACCACTTCCTCTGGCAGCTCATTCCATACACGTACCACCCTCTGCATGAAAAGGTCGCCCCTTAGGTCCCTTTTATATCTTTCCCCTCTCACCCTAAACCTATGCCCTCTAGTTCTGGACTCCCCGACCCCAGGGAAAAGACTTTGTCTATTTATCCTATCCATGCCCCTCATAATTTTGTAAACCTCTATAAGGTCACCCCTCAGCCTCCGACGCTCCAGGGAAAACAGCCCCAGCCTGTTCAGCGTCTCCTTATAGCTCAAATCCTCCAACCCTGGCAACATCCTTGTAATCTTTTCTGAACCCTTTCAAGTTTCACAACATCTTTCCGATAGGAAGGAGATCAGAATTGCATGCAATAGTCCAACAATGGCCTAACCAATGTTCTATACACCGCAACATGACCTCCCAATGCCTGTGCTCAATACTCTGACCAATAAAGGAAAGCATACCAAACGCCTTCTTCACTATCCGATCTACCTGCGACTCCACTTTCAAGGAGCTATGAACCTGCACTCCAAGGTCTCTTTGTTCAGCAACACTCCCTAGGACCTTACCATTAAGTGTATCAGTCCTGCTAAGATTTGCTTTCCCAAAATGCAGCACCTCGCATTTATCTGAATTAAACTCCATCTGCCACTTCTCAGCCCATTGGCTCATCTGGTCAAAATCGTGTTGTAATCTAAGGTAACCCTCTTTGCTGTCCACTTCACCTCCACTTTTGGTGTCATCTAAAAACTTACTAACTGTACCTCTTATGCTCACATCCAAATCATTTATGTAAATGACAAAAAGTAGAGGACCCAGCAACCGATCCTTGTGGCACTCCACCGGCACAGGCTTCCAGTCTGAAAATCAACCCTCCACCACCTACATCTATCTTCCACCTTTTAGCCAGTTCTGTATCCAAATGGCTAGTTTTTCCTGGATTCCATTAGATCTAACCTTGCTAATCAGTCTCCCATGGGGAACCTTGTCGAACGCCTTACTGAAGTCCATAAGCAGTTCAAAGCTGGTCCTCCTCTCTCTCTGATCGCTCTCCCATAAGACCCTGTGTTTGATTTTACTTTTTGTGCCAAGGGGTGATTAAAGGGATTGTTGCAAGTATTGGGAACAGTATCATTAAGTTGGATTTAATCTGTTGGGTTTTTGGATAGGTTAAATTATTCTGCATCCTGTTCTCTTTTGTTTGTTTCATTCAGTAAGCTTGTAACAAATTTTATTTTGTTTAAAACTAAGTGGTTTGACCAGTCTCATCCCTCCTAGAATATCCGCATTACACCTGCTTAAAACAACTAGCAAAGTTAGGGTTTGGACTACTTTCTTGATATGTTTTTGGGGGGGGGGGGGGGGGGGTCTAGCCTGGTCTATCACACTTGTCATAACTAATTCTTAGCTAATCTATGTCTAATGTATAAGTTTGGTTCTTTAATTTCTAGAATAAGCATCACAGAAAACACACTAAAGCTATTTAAAATGTTAACATGAAGCTTTTGGCAACAAATAAACACAAAGTGAAAAACATGACTGATGTATTTTTTTTCACTATTTTTATGTTCTGCTTGATATTTTAAACCAATGCTCTTCTGAGGTACTGGTCCACCCCAGGATTGATTTGAGATTTTAGGGATATTGTAGTTATTGAATGGTTAAACTGAGAGATGGCCTTAAGGGTCTGATTCTATAGGGAGACACTTGATATCTGCTCTGTGATGTTACATATTGATATGGGGTCCAAGAGTATCTTCCTATCATGGTTCAGTCAGTGGGTTGGGAGCAGAATGTAGGCTTTCAACTGGTAAAATATCCCCCCAAATTTCATTGTCCAGACATTAATTGGGATACAGTGGAGGTATTACATGCTGTGCATTATTCTCCCCCATTTCTGAACATTCATCTCATAAGTGGATGATTCTGGATCCAGGGACAGGCTGCAGGCCTGCATTTCTAATGTCACAATGGCAGAGGTAAGCCCCTCCTTTTTCGCATCAAAGTGCAGTACAAATGACTACTTCATATTTCACATCATTACATACACCATTTGTGGGTGTGGTAGTAACTAGTCCATTTACTGGACCCATTTTCAAATGTATGTACCTGTTTGTTCTTGCTTTATTCCCTGCTTGGTCCGCTGTATTTTGCTTTCCTTTTTCCTTATATCAAATTATTGGGTTTTTTTCCCTCTCTTCTTCCTGGTTCTGCATTGAAATGAAGCTATTGTCCTCCAGAGAGTTTGGCTTACCCTTGGCTGGTTATGGCACATGCAGTTACAGGAACAGATTAAGTCTGGAGTTGAAAGATTCTTGAGCCCTCCTTTCACCTGTACTCAGGTTGTGGCTATTTCTTACTCAGCACATTTCCCCTCTTAACCTTCAATTGTCCCAACTATTTTTACTTTAATCATTTTCCTCTCTCACATGTACCATTTTGTTTTAAAGTCAGTTTCTCCATAAATTATGTGTCAGTAGCTTGATCGTAAATGCATTTTCCTGCTCTTTAGGCCACAATAAACATTACTTGAAATCCATTCCTCAGTGCTTTCACTGAGCTGATGTTGATTACTTCAGTTGTAGCAATCACTTCTGCACGGTTATACTAGTATCCCAACATTATGTCAAGTATTCTTGACGTTCTGATAAAAAGATCAAAAATGTTGGAATGGGAGTGCGGAATGTTTTGGTAAGGGCACAAATATCTCCAAAAGAAAGCTGTCCATTAGTCAGCTTCATCCATACGTTTTACTTTTATTAGATATATTCCATTTAACTATACCCAATGTGAGTTATTTCCATTCAATGTTATGTCATTTTCCTGTTACAATCTTTCTTCCAAGCAGGCCACCTCATTAATTGACACTCTATCTAATTCAGAAGCTCTTGAGAAAGCTTACAGTCAGGTTTTAAAGAAATATGTTTGTAATATCTTTATAACAGAAATCAAACATTTCAGTCTTGTTTTCAAGCATTACCAAATGCTGCTGCTTTTTCATTCTTAGGAAACAAAATTCTCAAAAGGAACTTGCCAGAGTCTGCTTGTTATTTTCTTCTTTTAAAATTCTTCCAAATTCAAATATGGTAAAAACATTCCTGAGTATCTGTTTAAAGTCATTATTGTCTCACTCAAGGGATGAAATTCTAAACATTTCTGATTTGACACACGAGGGAGGATGGAGGTAGTGAGGACTGCAGATGCTGGAAAGTTAGAGTTGATAAAGTGTGGAGGTGGAAAAAGCACAGCAGGTCAAGCAACATCAGAGGAGCAGGAGAGTTGTTGTTTCAGTCCTGATGAAAGGTCCTGACCTGAAATTGACTCTCCTGCTCCTCTGATGCTGCTTGACCTGCTGTGCTTTTTCCAGCTCCACATGGAGGAGGATGTTGTAACTTATATCTTTGTAATCTCCTTCCTCAAGGTTCTAAGCTCAACTGGTGACAAAGGTCTGCATGTGGTTCTGAACCCCTCTACAACCACAGCAGGAGTTCCCTCTTTACTTCTTTTTGAGTCATTTTTTTTTGCCAATGGCCCTTGCTACTACACATATCAGCTTCGCTTCCCTGTACAAGAGGGGTGAGGCAGGGAAGAGCGTATTACCATCTTCACCTTCCCAAACTGCCCAAAGTCCCCAGGAAAATTATTGTCCCTACATGTATCAAGATCACTATCCTCACCAGGGGACACTGCAGCTATTATTGTTTATTGCTGGCTAATTTGTGTTTGATATTATAAATGTTGGCTGTAAGAGTGATGTGGGGACGCAACACTTTGTCATTGAATTAGTTCTGTCAGAGTGCCATTTGCACCCTCTAGTTCACCCTTTAATGTGGCGTTGTCTGCTCATAAATCAGTGTTTTGTTTAAATATTTTTTCAATCCGTATATTTTTAGAGTGTTCCTCATCACATGCTTCTATTTCTCTCTGTAATTAAAATTACAAGGTATCACTTACCCTTTTTAACTTTGTAACCTGCTGCGTAGACTCTTAGTATGTCAATTGAAGAAGCTAGCTCCATGACAAGGACTGCTCTTTGGCCCAGAGTACCTGCTGATACATGTTTCCAGTGTTGGTAATTTACACTGTCTCAATAAACCATTTGAATCCATTCAGCTAATGACCATAGGGCAGCTACTCATGACATGAGGATGACCATCATCTTACCTTCATCTGAAGGTCAATTATCATTCTTTCTAAAACCAAAACTTCCCATATTCCCAAAATACTGCTTTGATAAGAACACACATGTGGCACCAGATAAATCTTTGACACGAGTTCAAGAAATTACCATGATCTTGGTGATCTTGATAATTGTTGTGGACCTTTCTTGTACCTTACATTTTTTTTTAATTTAATAAAAATGTGATGATGTTTGGGAAAGGCTAGTTATAAATGCAACAGCTGTTAAATAACATATGACACAAGAAATATTAGAAAAATTTAGTTTGAAAGCGATCCCTATTTCCAACAGCAAACAAGTCTGTACCTGAGAATTTCCTATTTAAATGGCTTCACCAACCTCATCTCCTTTAAGATTTTTCATCAAATGCACACCCACATCTTAGACTTTTTTTGTCTCAGTTTATAATCTCTCCTTCTGGGTTGGTTACACCTCTTAGAAGCACCTCAGGATGTTTTGCTATATTAAAAGCAATATATCATTACAAGTTCTTGTAACATTATGTAAGTGTATCATAAGCTCTGATGAATCAGGTACAAAAGAATAGTGCTGTGTCTGATTTTGGTTTAGTAAATCACAAAAAAAGAACCAACTGGATAATAATGTGCTCCACAACATTGTATTGCTTGAATGGAATCTGTCTGTAATGGACACCACTGGGATTGGTTTCAGTTAAGACAGGTGCTTTAATGCAGGTTTAACTCTGAATCATGCACGGTATTGTTGAGACTGACATTCAATGGGTTTTAAGACAGATTTCGCTTTATAATGCTTGGTACAGTAGATAAGAAAAACACATGTATCCTGTTCACCACTTGCTTGTGGCAGTGAGCCAGTAAATTAAATAACAGGACAAGCAAAGCAATAGAAAAGCATAAGCAATCTGGAGCAAGGATGAACCTTTTCAGTGATCTTTCCACATGGGGGGAATGCGATCCAGCTGAATGTTTAACATGTCACCTTTGTCTTGAAGTAACTGTATTGGTTAACAAAATAAAAATCTTTCAGCTTTAGGAGGACTTGTCTCTCCATGAAATAAACCCACATGACTCAAGGAAAGACCTCTTGGGATTGTAGAACAGGTCATATAAGAGAATTTAAGTCATTATTTTATAATTCAATTTTCAAATCCACATAGAAACACACACACACACACACACACACATACAATAAACACAATGTTAAAAGTCATGATAGAAAGGTGAAAAAAATGTTTTGACAATGTGAAGTAAAGTGTTTTGGACACAGATTTTTCTGGGGTGAAGGAAGTCACAGTGTTGATAGACTGAATGGCCTCTATGTGTCATGGTCCTCTATGGTGGTAGAGTGCACAACATTATCCAGAATGTGAATATAAAATGCAATTTGTACTAGTCTAACTAAATTAATGGATATAAGCTGACCCAGGTCATTTAGACTGAAGTGAAAATGTTTAAACCTAAATCTACTTTCCCACCTATCTGCTTCACCCTCCCCTCTGACCCATCACCATCGTCCTCAACCTTCATTGAACTCTCGCCTTCCAAGTACCTTCCCATCAGCCCCAGCCCCCTCCCATTTATCTCTCATCTCCCTTGAGCAAGCCTCCCCCCCCCAAACTCTCTCACTCTCACACACACACACACACACACACCGACTCTCTTGCTCCTCGAATGCTGCCTGACCTGCTGTGTTTTTACCAATGGCACACTTTTTGACTCTTATCAGCTCAAGCCTAGATGTTGTCCATATATATATATATATATATATATATATAGTCATAGACTGTTTAGTATCTGAATGACTTGTCCAATCATCAGTGAACATCCTCACTTTCGACCTATCATGGGGAGAAGGTCATTGATGAAGGTTTTGAGCAAGGACAATACAATGGGGAACTCCTACAATAATATGCTTGAATTCAGTCAATGAACCTCCAACAATAGCAGCTATCTTCCTTTTGTGCTAGGAATGACTCCAACCAACAGAGTTTTCTTCCCCGATACTACTTTTGCTAGGGCTCCTTGATCTCACACTCAATCAAATGCTACTTCGATTTCAAGGACAGTTACTTTCACCTCACCTCTAGAATTCATCTCTTTTCTCCATGATTCACCCTGACAGAAACCAAACTGAGCATCAGTGAGTAGATTATTCATTTACAACTGCTGCTTGAGAGCACTTTTGATGACCCTTCCATTACTTTACCACTGGGTGAGATGGGATTGAGAGGGTTATTTTGGATTGGTCCTATCATTGGTAAATAGAGCTTGAGGGGTTTTGCTACAAGGAATAGTTCAAATGTGGGCTGTTCAATTTTTAAAAGAAAAATATTTGAGGGTAAGTACCAGCACAGAATTGTAGGGCTGAATGTTCTCCTGTGTTTGATCCTTTATAATTTAATGATCCCGTGTAACTATATAAAATATTGCTGTTAATAAGCTAGTAGTTTCCTTAGTCTGCTGCCAAGTTGAATAGGAGTAGGCTAGTCACAAGGCACATGATAGAACAATTACTCTTTTATAATTAGTACTGTCACTTGAAAAAGAACAGTCAATCAATTCAAACAGGAATCATAGAGTCATAGAGATGAACAGCAGGGAAACAGACCCTTTGGTTCAACTTATCCATGCCAATCAGTTATCCCAACTCAATCTAGCTCTACCTGCCAGCAGCTGGCCCATAACCTCCAAACCCTTCCTATTCACATACCCATCCAGATGCCTTTTAACTTTTGCAATTGTACCAGCCTCTACCACTTTCTCTGGCAGCTCATTCCATACACGTACACCCTCTGTGTGAAAAAGTTGCCCCTTAGGTCTCTTTTATATCTTTCCCCTCTCACCCTAAACTTATGCCCTCTAGTTCTGCACTCCCCCTATCCCAGGGAAAAGACTTTGTTTATTTATCCTATCCATGCCCCTCATGATTTTATAAACTTCTGTAAGGTCATCCCTCAGATTTATTATTTTAAAAAAAATTAATTTCATTTCAAAAATACAACTGAAACATTAGAATCTTTTGATGATGATACTGAAATTCATAGGTGATGCAGCTAATTGGAAGGAAACGTCATGTTGGAAATAAATGGTTGAAATTAAAACAAGGCTCTGAGCTCTATCGAATTTATTTGCACAGGTTGCAGCATTTTTGCCAGTGTTTACCCAGCCAACGGCACTGGCAATGGGACTGTGGAAATTATTGATTATTTACAAAAGAACCTGTACAATTTCTTTCCCTTCCTCAAAGGCAAATAGGAAATGTTGAATGACAAGGATAAAACAAATGTAATGAGACTGAGAAAGACCAAGAGAAACATATATGACCTTTCTTCACTGGAATACTTCATAATCTCAATAAAGAAATACTCCGGGGTAAGAATTTTTTTTTATATCCATTGACAAAGCAATCCTAAAGTCAACATTTAAAAAATATCATTTCCAGGCTCAAAGTAAGAAAAACAAATCTGTATTTCAGTATAAAAGCAATATACTAGAGATCTGTAATAAAAAACAAAAAGTGCTGCAGAACCTCAGCTAGTCAGGCAGCATCAGCGGAGAGAGAAACAGTTAACATTTCGAGTCCAATATGATTCTTCTTCGAAGATCTGCCAGAATTACTGAATTTCTTCGGCTTGTTCTGTTTTTACTTCCTTCCAATATCTCTGACAAACTCAATTCTTCCATGGATCAATCAACAGTCCTATCCATTTAACCTCTGGACTGTAGATTCTGTCAAATTGCTCCCTGCATGTACCCTTTTGCACGCCAGCAAAATTAAATCAAATAAAAAATTCACAAAACATCCTACAGATATCCCCTGAAACAAGGTGAAATTTCTGGTCCATCTGGTAGGAACAGAGCATGCAGAGAACTGCAAAATCTCCAGTTATCTCGCAATATAGTGATGGGCAGTCATGCCATTTAAAAGTTAATTCTGCATCACAATTGCTGCCACCTTGCCCTTATTACATCCAAAACTTAGCATGAGTTATGACAATAAACTTCTCACCCATTCCTTCTCATACAAGTATACCTTCCTTCACAGCCGAGCATGGGAGAATTCAACTATTTATTTCTCATGGTTGTTCTTATTGCAATTGAAGAATTCTTAGCAACATTTAGATTACATTTTATATGATGACATTTGGAGAACCCATGCAATCTGTATGGGGAAAATGACACATAACCAAAGACAGAGAGCAGCCAGAGATATTGGTACTTCTGGGCTGGGATCGTATAGGGAATCTGAACAACATGGGCTATAGTGGGATGGCTTGCAGAATTGATCAACAAATTGGGTGAGGCCTCTGTCAATGGCACCTTTTATGCTTTTCACAAGTAGCATGCTGAGATTCTCACTAAGCAATGGCGAGCTGCCAATCGATAGTCATTATTGATTATGAGGTGCCTTGTTAACAGCCCATCTCGCCTCATTACTATTGAGGCTTCCATTTTCCCAAATTCATCAAATAAGCCTGATGTCAGGAAAACCTGACAAGAAAACTAGAGTGACCACTTCATCTTATCACTTGCTTCAAATGACCTTCATGTTGGACACTGGGGTAAGTATCAACCACACACACCCTATGTTCATATACGTTGGGATCCTGTATGTCTTAATCTCTAACGTCCCTCTTGGAATATCTCTGATCTACTTATAAGATGCTTCTGCACTTCAATGTTGTACCTTAGGATGTACTGACTATTGTAATGCTACAGCATGGACACTATGCACAGAGAGTCATGCACCAGCACACAGACTGAACCAGGCTGCATCTCTGGGGTCTTCGCTCACTGCCATTGCACTCATTCCCTTTGTTCTTAGCTGGATTCTCACAGCATCCTTGCCTTGCTTTCTGGTGCTTTCGCCTCTCAGCTAGAGACACCAGTCTCATTTAATCTTTGCCTCCCTTACCATTTAGTACAGATGCAAAGCCGAGAAGTTTGGTGTGGTTCTCAACAGGCCTCAGTCATGTCAAGGGGGATAGCCTTCACTCAGGATGTTCAAGCGACAGTAAAGGCAGTGTCCAATATCAATCTAGAGCCTGCTTGGGATGGTCAGAGTCACGATCCTCTGCTAATAAAGTGTGGGGAGTCTGCCTGCCTTGAGCCTTTCTGCTTTACTGAGGGATTGTTTTCCTCCTAGAATGAGAGAGAGGCAGACAACTGTTGTTAGTGCAGGTAAGGAAGCATCCTGAGTGAATAAATAGAGGGATTAGAGAGTTAGTAGCGTTGGAGATTAGGGTATCTAAGGACAAAGATGTCGCAGGCAATTGTGAGTGGGGTACAGCATGAATCTTGGTGGGAGATGTGTGCAGTAGCAGAAACAGAGAGAGGTATCGGAGAGAAAATCATAGGATCATAGAATCCATACAGAGTAGAACTAGCCATTCGGCCCATTGAGTCCACACTGACACTCTGAAGAGCATTCACCTACTCTATCCCAGTAATCCTGCATTTCCCATGGGGCGGCACGGTGACTCAGTGGTTACACTGCTGCCTCACAGCGCCAGGGCTCCAGGTTCGATTCCAGCCTCGGGCAACTGTCTGTGTGGAGTTTGCACATTCTCCACGTGTCTGCGTGGGTTTCCTCCGGGTGGTCTGGTTTCCTGCCACAGTCCAAAGATGTGCAGGTCAGGTGAATTGACCATGTTAAATTGCCCATAGGTTAGGTGCGTTAGTCAGAGGGAAATGGGTCTGGGTGGGTTACTCTTCGGTGTGGGCTTGTTTGCCCGAAGGGCCTGTTTCCACACTGTAGGGAATCTAATTTAATCTAATCAGATCAACCTAGTCTGCACATCTTTGGACTGTGGGAGGAAACCAGAGCACCTGGAGGAAACACATGCAGACACAGGGAGATTGTGCAAATTCGACACAGACAATCATCCGAGGCTGGAATCGAACTGGGGACCCTGGTGCTGTGAGGTGGTAGTGCTAACCACTGAGGCAGCATGCCACCCTTAGATGGTGTAACTTACCATGACAGAGTGAAGAAGGACATTGACCTTCTTCCTAAAGTGCTGGGCATTCTTCCAGATGGCTGAGACTGTTTTAAGCTGTGTGGAAATATTGGACCATGCAGGCATGATAGAGTCATAGATTCATAGAGGCATACAGCATAGAAACCTTTCAGTCCAACTTGTCTAAGCTGAACTAAGTTTCTGAAACTAAACTAGTCCCACTTACATGTGTTTGGCCTATAACTCTCCAAATCTTTCTTGTTCATGTACATGTGTCTTTTAAATATTGTAAGTGCACCTGCATCTACCACTTCCTCTGGCACTTCATTTCACATGAGAATCACGCTCTGTGTGAAAAAGTTGCCCCTCACGTCCCTTTTAAACCTTTCTCCTCTCCCCCTAAAAATATGACTCCCAGTTTGAACTCGAGGGAAAAGCCCTTTGCTATTCACCTTATCTATGACCCTCATGATTTTATAAACCCTCTACAAGGTCACCCCTTAACTTTCTACGCTCCAGTGAAAAAAAGTCCCAGCTTATCCAGTCTCTCCTTACAACTCAAACCCTCCTGTCTTGATATCATCCTGGAAAATCTTTTCAGAAACGCTCCAATTCAAGAATATTCTTCCTATAGAAGAATCAGATATTATGGCCTTCAATGCAGACCCTGGAGAAGGACCAAGTCCCAGATGAGCACCATTGCAACCAGCAGGACTTTCAGATCTCTGCCCATCAAGCAGGGCACTGATTTCCCCCTGACTGCCATAACTGGGGTTAATGTCAGTTAATACACAGGGCTGTTCTGGATTTACATTGTGTATCTGGATGCAAAACAGTTTGTTAAAGACGCAAAGGATGCCAGTGAATTCCAGGATATCTGATGTGGATCTGATGTTGGCAGCTAGTAGATATTCATTTTATTTTTTATTCATTTATGGCACTTGGATGTTGCTGGCTGGCCAGCGTTGATAGCTCATCCCTATTTGTCCTTGAGAAGGTGCTGGTGAGCTGCCCTCTTGAATCGCTGCACTTCACTTGCTGTAGGTTGACCCACAATGCCAGTAGGGAAGGAATTCCGGGAATTTGACCCAACGACTGTGAAGGAATGGCAGTGTGTTTCCAAGTCAGGGTGGCAAGTGGCTTGGAGGGGAACTTGCAGGTGGTGGTGTTCCCAAATACCTGCTGCCCTTGTCCTTCTCGGTGGAAGTAGTCGTGAGTTTGGAAGGAACTGCTTAAGGATCTTTGGTGAATTTCTGCAGTGCATCTTGTAGATAGTACATACCACTGCTATTGAGCACCGGTGGTGGAAGGTTTGAATGTTTGTAGATGTGGTGCCAATCAAGCGGGTTGCTTTGTCAAGCTTCTTGAGTGTTGTTGGAGCTCTACCCATCCAAGCAAGTGGGGAGTATTCCATCATACTCCTGACTCATGCCTTGGATAGACTTTGGAGTATCAGGAGGTGAGTTACAATGGTTAATTGCAATGGTTAGCCAACAGTTCCACCATTGTTGCATCATGTGACTAGCTGGAAGGTGGAAGGTGACCTTGATAAATTTGATCTAGCAATTCTTAGGTCCTCACTTTCTTCAGTTATTAAACTCTGAGGGGTGGAATGAAGGAAGTGGAGGAGGGAGAGGAAGTGTGGGCAGGCTTGTGGTCAGTTGGAAGTAACGTATAGGATGTCCAAGGTTAATTGTGGGGCAAAATGGAAACAAACCTGTTCTAAATCATTAAATGAAATAAACCTGCTTTATGAGTCAGGTAACAATATTTAATTAACAGAGAATGTTTTAAAAATTCACTTCGGGGTTATGGGTTTTGCTGGATGAGCCGACCTTTATTGCATGTCCCTATTTATTCTTGAGAAGGTGGTGGTGAGAAGGTTATATTTTCTGGATTCACTGCAGTTTATATATTGTAGGTACATTCACAATGCTGTAAGGATGGTACCCCCAGGAATTTGCAGCAACTGTGAAGGAACAGTGATATATTTCCAAATCAGGATGGTGAGTAGCTTGGAGAGGAACGTGCAGGTATTAGTGCATGCAGCTGTTGTCCTGGTCTTCTAGATGTCATGTTCATGGCTTTGAAAGGTGCTGCCTAAAGAGCCTTGATGATTTTCTGCAGTGCACCTTGTAGATGGATTTCACTGCTGCTACTGTATGTTGGTAGTGGTGGGAGTGAGCATGATGCCAATTCTGAATAGTCAAGCTTCATCTTAAGTAGGAGATTGCTTATTTTAAATGCTTGCTAAATGTAATCAGGCCTGTTATTATTGCTCTTCCAGTTCCTCCCAACAACATAACCTTCATTTCTTTTTTTTACTGTTCAAATATAAATAACGTAAACTATTAAACATTGAAATTGCCACCTGGGGCAATTTGGGTGATCAATGAATAATTCCATTCAGAATGCAATGTATCTATGCAAATATTAACTAGTGTATGCCAAAGCACACATCAGCCGAGGTTGTATTTTGATTGGTGTCAGTTGTGTCAAACATTTTTTGCAGGGATTTCTAGCAAAAAGCCCGACAGGTTTTCTTAATGTATCTGACCAAACTCTCTGCATTAGCCATGTACCCCAGCCCTATGGATACCCTAATGCCCAAAGATATCAGACGACATTCTCTGAGCAACTCTTTACTTGGCAGATTTCCTGGAATTCATCAACATCCTTTGTAGCCATGCCATTTATAAAAACCCATTGTCAAAAAGGAAGTATTATGAGCTTCAGCTGAGGAGGCAAAACACTTGAAGACAAGATAAAGCAATGCAAGGCAGGGATGTTGTGAGCATTCAGATGGGTTCAGAGTGAGTGAGTCCTAAGACAGCAAGTGAAGAACCGAGACATACGGTCTGCTCCAGTCCATGACCCGGGAGCATGTCCCTGAGAAAACAGGCTCCTTGCTGCTGCATTACAATGATAGTTGTTGGTGCAGCCTGAGATACAGCATTGAAATGCAGTAGTATATAATGAATGGATCTGAAATGTGCCAGCAGGGTTCATAGAGGCCGGCACATATCAGATACCAATGTCTGTGGGTATGGGGTTCATGTGGTTGTTCACGGAGCATGCACTAAGATGGTCATGCCATTCAGCATGAACCTTTAGAGAAATCAGTGAGGTGAAATTGCCAGATTTCTGCGTTGTTTTCCATATTAAGTTTTCTCAACATCAAGCTTGCTTGGTGAATTTGGTCAGATTGAAAGCTGAATATTAATGAGGTGAGTTGGGCTGTCAACATGGCAACTCACCACTGCCAATTGAGAAACTTGCACTGTCACTTGTCCAAAGCATAAAAATGGAGTGAGATGCTTCCAATGTTGAGATCAGCCTTGTCGAAACCTTGTCTGTTTCTGCAATAACTCATGTTGTTCAGACCCCTTTCAGTTTCTGTCCTTAGTTTCATAAAAATGTGATTTTGAAAATGGTGTTCAAATCTCTAAATCTCACTTCTCTAAAATACACCAAATGTTTATATTTGATATTCTAGGGAAGCTATTGGTATTTCATAGCCAAACTGAAATGAGTGCTTCCAAATCACTTTCATATTATTACCTAACAATCCTGAATAAGAGTGTGATATAAAGCTTGACCTGTTTTTTTTTAATTTTAAATATTCATAGTACAAGTCACATACCAACTGAAATTTACTGCTACAATAATTGGAATACCTCCTACCTTATTATGTCCAATGCTTCAGCCAACGTTTTAACACCTGTTCTTGTTGAAAGAAAAATTAGAATGTTGGCAGATATTTTTACCTAGGAGCAAAATCAGCTGCTAGGTGATTTTCATTTTGCCTTCTTTCTTTTTGTCAATCTTCATTTGGTTCAGCAGGGTAACCATTCTCTGTGATATTTTCAACTGGGTATTAGTCACTGAATAGAGTCATAGTCATAGAGATGTACAGCTTGGAAACAGACCGTTCGGGCCAACCTGTCCATGCTGACCAGATATCCCAACCCAATCTAGTCCCACCTACCAGCACCCGGCGCATATCCCTCCAAACCCTTCCTATTCATATACCCATCCAAATGCCTCTTAAATGTTGCAATTGTACCAGCCTCCACCACTTCCTCTGGCAGCTCATTCCATACACATACCACCCTCTGTGTGAAAATGTTGCCCCTTAGGTCTCTTTTATATCTTTCCCCTCTCACCCTAAACCTATGCCCTCTCGTTCTGGACTCCCCAACCCCAGGGAAAAGACTTTCTCTATTTACCATATCCATGCCCCTCATAAGTTTGTAAACCTCTATAAACCTCAGCCTCCGACGCTCCATGGAAAACAGCCCCAGCCTGTTCAGCCTCTCCCTGTAGCTCAAATCCTCCAACCCTGGCAACATCCTTGTAAATCTTTTCTGAACCCTTTCATGTTTCACAACATCTTTCCGATAGGAAGGAGACCAGAATTGCATGCAATATTCCAACAATGGCCTAACCAATGTCCTGTACACCCGCAACATGACCTCCCAACTCCTGTACTCAATACTCTGACCAATAAAGGAAAGCATACCAAACGCCTTCTTCATTATCTTATCTACCTGCGACTCCACTTTCAAGGAGCTATGAACCTGCACTCCGAGGTCTCTTTGTTCAGCAACACTCCCTCGGACCTTACTATTAAGTATATAAGTCCTGCTAAGATTTGCTTTCCCAAAATGCAGCACCTCGCATTTATCTGAATTAAACTCCATCTGTCACTTCTCAGCCCATTGGCGCATCTGGTCAAGATCCTGTTGTAATCTGAGGTAACCCTCTTCACTGTCACTACACCTCCAATTTTGGTGTCATCTGCAAACTTATTAACTGTACCTCTTATGCTCGCATCTAAATCATTTATGTAAATGACAAAAAGTAGAGGACCCAGCACCGATCCTTGTGGCACTCCACTGGTCACAGGCCTCCAGTCTGAAAAACAACCCTCCACCACCACCCTCTGTCTTCTACCTTTGAGCCAGTCCTGTATCCAAATGTGTACAGAAATAGTAGCTCAGCACATATATACATGGATTAAAAATGAGTCCAAAGAAAGATAAATGTGAAAAGACAGGTGCTCCTTTGTCCTGTATCCTTTTGTCAATCCTACTGGCTGGCTGGCTTCAAGAACTCTGGGAAGCACAGAGGTGGACTAGTGGGTGATTCTTTGGCTGTGATCTTAACAGTGCACCAACTAGTACTTACAAGTATTTCAGCTCACTGTACACATGAATACCTCAGTATGCTGACACATCTTTTTCCATGAGCACACATGATCAGAGTTGAATTGGCTTTTAACACCTGTTCTTGTGGATTCTTGATAAGTAAGTGAACAAACCATGTATTTCACAGGTTGCTGTCTTTCCTTCTGTTCTGTACACAGTCTGAGATAATTCCCAATAGGCTGTAAATCGATGTGTTGTGCATTTCTCCTTTTTAAGTGCATCCTCTTGAAGCTTCCTTGACAGCTAGTCAGGTGTGATATTCCAGAAGCTCTCTCTGTCCAGATGTCACTGATTTCACATCTGGCATTCAATCTTTTCCCCTGTTTTTAGGAAAAGAATATGTCCACAGGTGATCTGAAATTATGATCTGTGGTCATGGGAGAATACATCATTGCAGAGGCACTTAAGTGCAGATGCACAATCCTTTATCTGAAATGTTCGGGACCAGCTGATTCCAGAATTTTTCGAATTTCAGAATAAGTGACAGTTTGATGGTGAAATTTTAAAATATCTTAACGGAAGAGCAGACTCACTGAGTAAAATGGACCCTGAAACAAAATTGAGGCCTGCCAGTGCTAGGCCATACCTCCCCCTCCCCCACCCAACGTCACAATTGAGTGACACACATAGAGTGGGTGTCGACTTGGGTTAACTGCTTGCACGTCAAACAACCTTGTTAATGAAAAAGAAACTTCACATAAAAACGTTCGGATTTTGGACCTTTTCAGATTTCAGGATTTCGGATAATGGGTTATGTATCTGTATGAGGAGTTTATTTTGTCTGTGATACTAGTTGGTACATTTATATTTGGTCAGGCATAACTGCCAGGACCTGAGTGAGCTGGTATAGATACATCTGCCTCCTGTCAAAACTAGAGGAGAGCTCCTTGTTTCTTAACAGAGCTGTTTTTCACTACCTGACTGTGTGTGACATCAGTAGAGTGGGCGCAATCATTGAATAATGAACATTAACTCTTTCAAAGCTATTAACTTATACAGTATTCTTCACCCCTGATTGCTCCTCATTACTGTTTTAGCAACTACTGTTCGCAGCTTGTCTTGTTTCCTGGTTTCTGCTCACATTTTGTTCTAATAACTGTCTCTGCAGTTGTTTTTAAACTCAGTTTGCCTCATGATTTGCCCCATTTGTACTCTTTCTCTCTCTTTCTAAACCTTTCGTACAAGTCCTTTGATCCGATGAACAGCCGAGTTGATGTTATTTCTTAGTATTTATCAGAATTTTGTTCACAAGACACACCATATTCCTATAATTGTTTTAAGCGGAAACTACCTTCTTTAGATTAGATTAGATTATATACAGTGTGGAAACAGGCCCTTCGGCCCAACAAGTCCACACCGACCCGCCGAAGCGCAACTCACCCAGACCAATTCCCATACATTTACCCCTTCATCTAACACTACGGGCAATTTAGCATGGCCAATTCACCTAACCTGCACATTTTTGGACTGTGGGAGGAAACCGGAGCACCCGGAGGAAACCCACACAGACACGGGGAGAATGTGCAAACTCCACACAGACAGTCGCCTGAGGCAGGAATTGAACCCGGGTCTCTGGAGCTGTAAGGCAGCAGTGCTAGCCACTGTGCCACCATGCTGCCCACTTGCCACCGTGCCGCCCACTGCCACCGTGCCGCCCACTAAAATATGTTACTTTTCAGTTGAAAATCTGGAAGTGAATTTTTAAGTATAGTGCAAGACGTATGTATGGTGAAAATTTATATATGGCTTTAAATGAATGACTCGTATCATTCTTAAAGCAACTCATGCGCAAAACCTTCAACTAAATATTATTTCCTGTAAAATACATTTCTCATGCACTGAAGTGACACCATGCTGAATCTTTATCGCTTTAAAAAGTAAAATACTGAGGATGCTAAAATCCTGAAATAAAACAAATAAATGCTGGAAAGGATATTGCAGGTGAGGCAGCAGCTATCTAAAAAAAAGTCACATTTTTCAGGTTTATGTCCTTTCACCAAGTTCAAAAGCTTTTATACTGATCGTTGTCACCAACATTACTAATACCTGTAATTTGTGAATGGTTGTCAAATGCAGAAACTGAAGACCTTGCAGAGAGGAGACATTATCTATACCCTGGATTGGTTAGGAACTGTGCATTCTCCATGCGATAAGCCGTTCTTTAAAGAAAACAATTTTGAGCCTTGTGGCTATTACAAGGTAATTGCAATTATAATAATTTCCTGACAAATGAGTCCTTTTAAGATTACCCATAACAATAAAATAAAGTAATTTCATCAGGATCAGGCTGCGTTCACTATAATCTTTTACTATACCTTTTGTATTTTAATATAGAGCAAGCCAAAGTACGAATCGGTGTTTATTTTTGAGAAGTTACTTTTCTTAAGTTTTCTTGCCCTTCTTTCTTCTCCTCCCCCTCTTTCTTCTCTTCCCCTTGTATGATGTTGAAGTACAGTTCCATAGGCAGGAAAAGACAAAGTCCCAGATGGCAGCTCTCTCATTAGTGAGAGAAGGTTCAGCGGAGTTTAACCTGAAGGTCACCATGCCTCAGGGAACAGGTAGAATTGGGAAGGCAGGACTTTCATGGTGACTTCAGTTGGTGCAGGAATTGAACATATACTGTTGGTGTCACTGTTCAGCATAAACCAGCCGAGCAATAAATTGGCCTACCTGGTGCGATAGCACTATCAACATTCCAGCACCCCATCCACGTAGTTGTTGGTTGCATGGGAATCCAAGCAGTGAGGCATCATCTTCAGGCATCTAGGGATTGGCAATAAATGCTGGCTGAGCCAGCTACACATCCCATGAATGAATAAGACAAGAAATCAATTGTGAGAAAATCCAAGCACAGCCTGGTTCTGAACTTGATTGATATTAACAAGCAATTACAGCAGAATACCTGGATAGTCGTCAAGCGAAGGAAATTGGCTGAATTTTCTTGTATTCTTCAACCTGGGAACACTGAAATGAATTTATGTATTTCAATTGCCATTCCAGCTCTAATTATCCAGCTTATCATCAAATCCAACAATGAAGGAGTAATCCCCAACATTTTTACAGTTTTATCACACACAATATGGTGTATTTATTCACTGAGATACAGGGCAGTCCATCAGTCATATTTGATATTTAGCATAATTGTTTGTAAATCAAAAATTACAAATGCAGCCAAATTCTTACAATTCATTGGATTATGTTTTTATTCCCCTATTCTGTGTAAAGCACATAGCTGACATGTAGAGGGATCAATCATTTGACATTAAGTGCTGGTTAACCTTATTTATATGGCAAGTATAAAATCATATTCAACATTATGATCAGTGCTGAGGACTCAAATGATAACCAGTTTTACATTACATCATAGAAATAACCGCATTATAACTAACTAGCAAGGCATATGGACTTGGAATGTCTGCCGAATTGATATAAAGATCAAAGAAAATGCAAACCCAAAAGGAGACAGAATGCTGCCGGCGTGTCAGAGCAAGACTAACAACAATCGATGCAATTAGGAAAGTAACGGAAACTCCAACATTTTGCACACTGATCAAGACTATCCATCAATACTATTTGCAATTTATTGCAACAATTAAAATTTAAAAGCTGTAATATGAAACTGTGCACTTCCCATACATTTTTCATGGTGAATTGTGCAAAATCTGGAGGTAAATCATCGTTGTATGTTTATTTGTTTTCTGTGCTACTCCCTTTATGCTTCCTGTGGCCATGAAAGCTTTGAATTGGAGGGTTATGGCTTCAATATCTATTCCTGATGCTACCCATAAAATCCAAAGTGAACAGTACAATATTCATCAAATAGCACCATAGAATCCCTGCAGTGCAGAAACAGGCCATATGACCCCATCAAGTCCAAGCTTCTGGAGAATATCCCACCCAGACACAGCTTCCTATTCTATCCTCATAATCCGCATTTACCATGGCTAACCCAATTAGCCTACAGGTCCCTGAACATAACAGGGAAATTTAGCTTGGTAAGTCCACCCAATCTGCACATTTTTGGACTGTGGGAGAAAACAGGAGCACCCAGACAATACCCATGCAGGCATAGGAAGACTGTGCAAACACCACACATACAAATCACCCAACATTAGGGTTGAACGTGGGTCCTTAGTGCTGTGAGGCAGCAGTGCAAACCACTTAGCCACCATGGCATGGTGAGAGGTATGCTTCTAATCCCAAACTGACTTTTACAGTAAGGGCAATATTAGATCTGCCATCCAACTTACCCCATCCAACTTACCCCACCCACCACCACTTAGCCAAAGTTAGGCAAATCTAGCCTTATTTAAATCTTCATGATTCTGGTCTCTTCTATCCATGCGTAAACGCCCATTCATGTTCTGTATGGTGAACAACAGAAACTTGCTGCCTCTAAATGATTGCTCTCTCTGTCAGATTCTCAGGGGCTGCCATATCTGTGAGGTTAAGAGATATCTTAAGAAGCCTGTAACCCACTCCTGCAATGTCTCTCTCATGACTTCTCCCTTCCCAAAGTAAATCTTAATAGCAATATGAAGCACATGGATCTTATATCCAAGTAGAAATGCAAATTAGCTATCTTTTAGATCCCCAGCTCCATTCTAATTGGGAATTAAGTAGACAGTTTAAAATCTAAAATTTGAAAAGCCTGACATTCCTTGCTCCCCCCATTGTGGCTTGGAGAATAAAGTTCTATCCACCATTGGCATAGCTGCTCTGAAAGATTGCTCTGAAGAATAGGTGTAAATATCTTGTAAAACGAGCAGGTCTGGAAGCATCTGATGAAGGGTCACCAGACTCATACTGTTAAATCTGCTTTCTCCCCACGGGTGCTGCCCGACCTATTGGGTTTTGTTAGCAATATCTGTTTTTGTTTCAGAACTCCAGCATCTGCAGTTCTTTATTTTTTTTTCTTTGTAAATATCCTGTACTTTCTTCAGTAAGAAAACGCGGGCAGCCCCGGACACTTAATTTCTAATAGCACCTTCTTGCTATTAGAAAGGATTCAGAGTATGTCACATGACACCGATTCATTCCTTCATTTTATTCTAAATTATCGAGTCAGTCTCCAAATATAACAATCGTAGAAGCTTGGTATTTGTAATAGATGCCTCCAAAATATAACAAGCAATTACTTAAGTAAAGAGTTCTCTACACTACAATCCAAATATACATATGATATTCTATGTATTTCAACAGGTAACTTACTAATCGCAATATGTTTATGGATCTCTTCTCTTTTGAAATTCTATCATGGGATCTGAATGTTGCTGGCAAAGTCATCCTTAGGTTGCCTATCCTTATTTTTTTTCCATGAGAAGATAATGGTAAGTCATGTTTTCAATTACCTATAATCCATCTGGTGTAAGTACACCCACAATGTTGTTAGAAAGTGAGTTCCTGGATTTGGATCCACCTGGAGTCAAGGAATATTGCTCCAAGTCAAAATGGTGTGTGGCCTAGAGGAGAACTTGCAGGTTGTGGTGTTCCCACAATTCCACTACCCACATTTTTCTAGCTAGCAGAGGCCATAGTTTGAAAGGTGTTGTCAAAGAAGAATTGGTAAATTGCTGTGGTGCATCTTGTAAACAATATACGCTGCTGTTACTGTGTTCTGGATGGCTGGGATACCAGATTGTCCATTAAGTTCAGAGCTTATTCAGTATTATTGGAGCTATGGTCATCTCGGAAAGTGGAGAGTATTTAATTGTACTCCTGACTTGTACCTAGTAAAAGGAAGAAAGGCATTGCAAAGTCAGAATGGGTTACTTGCCTCACAATTCCCACCTGTTGTGGTAGCCACAATATTTATAAAGTTGTTCCAGTTCAGTTCTGGTTAATGGTAACTCCCAGAGAGTTTATAGTTTGGAATTTAGTGCTAGTAATGTCTTTGAGTTCCAATGGAGACAATTAGATTCTTCTTTGCTGAAGATGGTTATTTGTGAATTTAATGTGGTGAAAAACATATGGACACAGATTCATCCAGCATCTGAGGAGTCACAAATAGTGCAACACCATCCAGGCAATTGAACATAAATGTCTAATATTAGGATAGAGGCAGGTCATTGATGAAGCAATTGAAGATGATTGGACTTAGGACAATCCTCTGAGGAAGTCTGGCAATGATGTAGTTAGACTGAGATGATTTACTTCCAGCCACTAAGAAAATCTTCCTTTATGCTAGATATGACTCCAATAAATGGAGATTTTTCTCTTGATCGCCATGAAGTTTGATCTTTCTAAAGCTCCTTGATGCCATATTTGGTTAAATGCTGTCTCAATATTAAGAAAAATCAATATTAAGAGAAACCATCGTAACCTCTTGTCTTGGGTTCATTTTTATTAACCAGGACTGTAATGAGGTCAAGAATTGTAGAGTCCTGGCAGAATCCAAACTGAGTATCAGTAAGGAGGTTACGATGGTGTATATGCTGCATGATTGCACTGTTGATGACACCATCCATTAATTTGCTAATATTTAAGTGGAGTCTGATAGAGAGAAAATGGTTGGGTTGGATTTGTCCTGGTTTCTGGGAACAGGACATACTTGGGTAATTGCCACATTGTCAGACAGATGTCAGAGTCACAGTTATCATACTTGGTTAGGGATACAGTTGGTTCTGGATCATAAGCTATTAGTACTGTTGTGAAATGTTATCATGGTGCATAGCCTTTACAGTATCCAGTACCTTCAGATGTTTGTTTATATTAGATGGAGTGACTGGTGAAGACTGACACCCATGATTGTGTCTGTTTGAGAGGAAGGTTGAAATAGATACAAATATCCAGGTTTGTCTTTTGCGCTGATGTGCTGGACAATCCTACTGTTGATTACTGTGGCACCTTCTCCTTCTGTCGTTTCATTGCCCACCCCTATTCAGAACCAGAGTGGGGGGCAGGATGGATTTTCGACCTCACCATTATATAATCCACTTCATGTACTTAGAAGGATTAAGCTACTACCACCAATCACATGTGGCAATTAAGATTTACCATCTAGTTTGTAGGAGTTTTTAGGGTTTTTCTCTCAAATAAGTGACCATTTGGTTTATTACTACTGACTTCATCCTCTGTGATATACTGTTGATTATCACTTTCACTGTTTGTACAGTTTTCCTTATCCATACTTAAAAGATGGTGAAAATGGCTTAGTTTGAGTAATCTTGTCAAGAATCATCCTGTTACTTGCTGTAATTTGTGAAATGTGAAAAAAATAATCCACTATCACTACTCCTTTTTCTCACATTGGCTTCACTCTGCTTTTTCATTCTATTTTAGAATCAGATATTATAATTGTCAAGGTATTGACTTTTGAACCATAGTTTAAAAAAAAATCTTTGGATCTCCATTCTCTTTCAAGGTTGCAGGGTTTTGATTGTCCAGGTCAGTAAAGAATGTATTGTACTCCTTCTGCTTCAGTGCAGGATTTCCATCATCCTTCACTGCTTAAGCACCTTGTAATGTCCAGTTAATGATCGGTTAGAAAACTTCCAGAAAATCCTTTCTACCTATTCACAAATTGTTATAATTTTGCTATTCAATAAAATTGAAATGGATGTTAAAATAATTAATCTCTATAAGTATTCAGGTGTCAGAGTGGATAACACGTTGAATTGGAGGGGCAATGCACTGTATTGTAGTCAAGAGACATACATGGCTATACTGTATTAAAAAATTAAAATCTTTTTGAGTAGACTTTACAATCATGATACTCTACCTGAGGCTGTGGTGAGTATGCAATCCTATTTGCAAGGCAAACGTGAGGACTGCAGATGCTGGAAATCAGAGTTGAGATTAGAGTGGTGCTGGAAAAGAGTTTATATTAGAGTGGTGCATCCGAGAAGCAGGAAAATTGACGTTTCGGGCAAAAGCCCTTCATCAGGAATGAAGGCAGGGAGCCTCCAAGATGGAGAGATAAATGGAAGGGGTGGGGGTGGGGGGTGGGGAGAAGGTAGCAAAGAGTACAATAGGTGGATGGGGTTGGGAATGAAGGTGATAGGTCAGAGAGGAGGGTGGAGCAGATAGGTGGGAAGGGAGATAGGCAAGTAGGACAGGTCATGAGGATGGTGCTGAGCTGGAAGGTTGGAACTGGGATAAGGTGGGTGGGGGTGGGGGGGGGGAGGTGCGAAATGAGGAAACTGGTGAAGTACACATTGATGCCCTGGGGTTGAAGTGTTCCGAGGCAGAATATTAAACATTCTTCATCCAGGCGTCGGTTGGTGAGGAAGTGGTGGTGGAGGAGGCCCAGGACCTGCATGTCCTTGGCAGAGTGGGTGGGGGAGTTGAAATGTTGAGCTACGGGCCTCTAGAGCACTTTAGGGAACGTCTCTGGGACACCTGAACCAATCAATCCCACCGCCCCGTGGCCCAACATTTCAACTCCCCCTCCCACTCTGCCGAGTACATGCAGGTCCTGGGCCTCCTCCACCGCCACTTCCTCATCAACTGATGCCTGGATGAAGAACGCCTCATCTTCGGCCTCGGAACATTTCAACCCCAGGGCATCAATGTGGACTTCACCAGTTTCCTCGTTTCCCCTCCCCAACCTTACCCTAGTTCCAACCTTCCAGCTCAGCACCATCCTCAAGATCTGTCCTACCTTCCAATCTTCCTTCCCACCTCTCCGGTCCACCCTCTCCTCTGACCTATTACTTTCATCCCCCTCCCCATCCACCTATTGTACTCTTTGCTACCTTCTCCCCAGTCCCACCCCCCTCTGATTTATCTCTCCACCCCTGAGGGTCCCTGCCTTCATTCCTGATGAAGGACTTTTGCCTGAAATGTCGATTTTCCTGCTCCTCGGATGCTGCCTGACGTGCTGTGCTTTTCCAGCACCACTCTGATCGTATTTGCAAGCCTTGCCTGGTATTGTTTTCTTATCAAATCCGACTCTTTAAGGCTTCAGAGAATATTAAACTAGGTGGGATGAGTATTTGATGAAGAGATCTTCTTTCACAAAATCTGCTCTCAAAGACTTTGGATAAAACTAAAGAGGGTTGTGAACAACTAGAGTCATTGCTTGCTTCAATATCTCTGTTGAATGTGACAGGAAAAGGTTACAATCCCTCAGCAGCAGGACAAATCATCTCCTCTACTCATTTGTGCTCTTCTATTTAGGAACTTAGAGCAGGAGATGATGATTGGATGAGCATATATACTCACTGACTAATTATTCGAATTACACTGAAATAGTTTTAACACACTTTAAATAAATTTAGATTTTTATGATGAATCATAGAATTCCTACAGGACAGAAAAATGGCCATTCAGCCCATCGAGTCCACATCAACCTTCCAAAGAACATCCCACCCAGACCCAGATGTAATATTTGTCTTAAATTCCCATAATCTGTTCAATTCAATATTAACAAATAAGTAATGCGCCAAAATGAATTTCTGTGCGGAGTTTCTCTATCTACAATAAAGCCAAAGTTTCCTCCCACAGTCCAAAAGATGTCCAGATCAGGTGGATTGGCCATGCTAATGTTAGGTGCATTAGTCAGAGGGAAATGGGTCTGGATGGGTTACTCTTCGAAATTTCGGTGTGGACTTGTTGGGCCGAAGGGCCTGTTTCCACACTGTAAAGAATCTAATCTATAGTATTCTTGCTTTTGATATCTTTCATTTAGGATTTTCCTTAAGGCTCAATTCAGACAGTTTCAATTTGCTTTCAGCCAGTTGTAATTTATTAGTTGTTGGTAAGTTTTCAATGTTCTTTCAACTTTAATCTGAGCTCCTGATTACTTGAACGATCTTTGGTTAGCACTGTAACTTTCACAGCTGGAATACAGATGTTCATAGATTTCTGTACTTCACTTGATATGTTTGATACATTTTTGACTTTTAATATCATACTGGGCTTGCCTGAAATCACTATAGACAGCAGTACATTTTCATGAGAAATAAAAACAATTAATATTTTCAGAAGGCATTTAATAGGGTGTCACACATTGAGCTTTGTCACCTCATTCTGACCTCTTCACAATGTACTTTCCCTTTTGATTGTAAAATGTTGAGGCCCCACAATTTATTCCTGTGGCATCTTGCTAACACATTAGCCAAGCAAAAAATGACTCTTTATTTCTACCCATTGTTCCTTGTTGGCTGATCTTCGATGCATGCTAATCTGTCACCCTCTACACTGCGTGCTTTTATTTTCCACAATAACCTTTGATGTGGCACCTTATTACATGTCTTCTGGAAATCTAAGTATAGGACTTCCATCAGTTTCCCTTCATCTACAACTCCTACTTCTTCTTCAAAGGACTCCGATAAATTGATTATACATGATTTACCTTTCACAAACCACTCTGTCTGGTTACCTTGAACTTCTCAAAGTGCCTGCTGTAGGGCCATTAATAACATCTTCTAAGATTTTCCCTTTAATAAATATTGAACTAACTGACGTGTAGCTTCCTGGTATCATCTCAAATTATTCGTAAATAAAGAAGTGACATTCACAATCTTCCAGTCTAATGGAACCTTTCCTGAATGAAAGGAATTTTGGAAAATTAAAACCAATGCAGCATCTATCTTACTAGTTAGTTCTATTCAGAATGATATCCATAAGATCTCAGGGATTTGTCACCATTTAGCTCTAATGATTTACTTATTACCGCTTCACTGACAATTGTACTTTTCTTGCAATCTTCTCTTCCTTCCATTTCCTCATATACAGCTATTTCTTGGGATGTTACTTGTATCAGTTGTAGTAAAGATTGATGCACAATATCTGTTAAATTCATCACCCATCTTCTTATTTTTCATTAATAATTCTCCAAACACACCTTCTGAGGCTCACTTTGTTAACTATTTTATTTTATAAAATATCTACAGAAACTCTTGTTATCTGATATTGCATAGTTAAACTAGAGATAAATGTTTTTATATTTAAATATAATGGTTAGTTGGCAAAAACCTTCAGTTTTTTAAAGTAAAGCTGATTGGTTGGATCATCATTGGCATGGACAGAAAGAAAACATTAACTGTCAATCTTAATTCTCAGGCCAAGAAGGTACATTTGATTGGTCAGGGTGTTGCCGTGCAGATGCAACAGAATTTGGATGTCTCCATGATCTTGTTCTTTTGAAAAATGTGTAACATTTGTAAAAATTATTTTCTTACATAACACAGTATCATGAGTATTTATGTACATAGTTTCTAGCACACACTGTAAGCCTGGCTAATGTTCCAAAATTGTTTTCCAGTCTCTTAGCAAAGTATGCATTATTTAATAACTTAGTTCCAACCGTTGAATCACATCTAATGGTGGACATACATTCGAGAAGTTTGTAAGCACAAGCTGAGCATGAGCAAATGCTATCAATTGTAAATGGTCAACAGGATGTATTGTTTGTTACTGTCTGGCTGTCATTAGGGATGTATGGTCTACATATCTAGAATTGCCCTGCCATTAGAACTCATATGTATGATATCGGTCATTTATGTTGTGGGCAAAACGTCTTTTTGGCATGACAGCAACATCCTGCTAGTGCATAAAATCACTTTCCATTGTATATAGGTATTTGGAAACATCCCCTAGTTTAAACATAACTCACGTGAAGGGAGAAAATTACAAGATAAAGAAGATAACTAGAGATAAGCAATATTTTGTAAGTATTTTGAAGCTTTTTTTATATTTACTAGTTGGGAACTCAAACTGATTTTTTAAAAAGATGAATGTCCCATTTCAGTGACTTGAAACCACAGTCAAAGGTAGCTGTATACTGGTTTCAATGTGTTTTCTACATTCCAAAGCTATTAAAGTGGAGACAACCTCTCTGCAAAGACTATCAGGAATAATAACCTTGAAGGAATATGAATAAGGGCCATCTCCTATCTCTTTTAGCAAAGCAACCAGATAATCACCTGGATACTCAACTAGATAGGGACAAACCTTTAGATGTAATTACTTGGACTTCATAGAATCATAAAATCCCTACAGTGTGGAAACAGGCCATTCGACCCAACAAGTCCACATCGACCCTCTGAAGACTATCCCACCCTGACCCATTCCCCTTCCCTATTACTTTACATTTCCCCTGATTAATGCACCTAACCTAGACATCCCTGAACAGTATGGGAAAATTGGCATGGCCAATTCACCTAAACCATACAACTTTGAACTGTGGGAGGAAACCGGAGCATTTGGAGGAAACACACACAGACATGGGGAGAATGTGCAAACTCCACATTGACAGTCATCCAACTGGTCCAGGCACTGGGTCCCTGGCACTGAGGCAGCAGTGCTAACCACTGAGCCACCATGTTGCCCTTGTCCCACAATGAGACACTGGCTATGAAAAGAGTGTGCCCAGATATAATCTGATCATATAATCCAGGCAACTGGAGTCCACCATTTTTGGATCACTGCACAGCAAAATTCATTGGACAGGGTGGTTAACCTTTCATGTGTTTAAGCACCTGTTTTCTCTACAGACCAATGCATGAGCAAATGAGGTTCCAAAGAAGCAAGACCTCTATGTTTGGCTTTCTTTCTTTTTGCTAATTTCTGCAACATTTGAATGCTATCTATGTTTTGACGATGCATAAGCACGGACAAAAAGGCTTCTAAACAACTTACCCCATCAGCAATTGTCTCCTTAACTCATTCAAATAAAAGCAAAATACCGTGGGTGCTGGAGATATGAAATAAAAACAGAAAGTGTTGGAGAAACTCAACTGATCTAGCAGCATCTGTGGAGAGAGAAACAACATTAACATTTTTACTCTAATGATTCTTTTTCGTAACTGAAGAGAGTTTGAAAATAATCATTGCCTTTCTATTGGCAAAGTGGGAGGAGGAATGAGTGGAACATATTGCAAGGGTGCCCAGAGGAAAGTAGAAAAGGAATGTTAATGGTGGTAAAGAAAACATATTGCTGCAAAATGGGTGTTAACAATAGGTGCAAATAGTAGAAAATAAGGCTATTCTGCCAAAACAACACAAAAGAGATGGGCGACGTGAGGAGACAAAAGTGGTGTAATCAAAATAAAAGATGGGGTTCATGCTTTAATATTATTGAAGTCACTGCTGAATCCTGAAGACTGTATCGAGCCCAAGTGGAATATGAAGGGCTGTTCCTTCAGCTTGCATTGAGCTTTGTTAGCAAACTACAGCAGATCTAACTACAGCAAATATTGGCATGGGAGCAAGCTGGTTTGTTGAAATAACAAGGAACTGGAAGGAAACCATTCTTACTAATAATCTGCCCATCCTCATCTTTAAACTGATTTACCATGTACTTAAAAAGGATCACTGAGTTCAGCTTGAAGCCAGCCAAGTCACCAGCCTTCAGGATCTGTATATTCATTCGCTTTACTGAACTTTAAATTGTTTAATTTATCCTCCTACTCTGTAACTTATTTGTGCATTTCTATGAGTTTCAGCGTGAGTGTGTGTGTGTAAATTGGAGTGTTTTTATTAGTTTATTTACACGGATTAAGTATGATCAATAAAATTATGCTATAAACTCAACCAATCTTCAGGAAACCTGTCTGTTTGTGGCTTTTACAGTCACAACATTTAACCAGTTAAACACACAGTGGACTGGCAAGCATGTCCTTTTAAAAGTAAAAGTGTTGTATTGAAGTGAGGAATGGAGAAAGGGGGGGCCCTCCTTATTTGATTTTCAAAGAAAAATTATAAAGAAGTAAAATACATTACTTTCAGTAAGAAGAGTCATTATGTTATCAAGAGACACATCTATTTATTTGAAGCTCATTTAGCAATAATATTTTAATTAAAAAAACTTAAAACAAAAATTCCTACACTATCCAGAAGAGTGGTTAAGTAATCCTGATGCAAATGATTGAGATCTTTAGAAAGGGCTTTAATTTGTAATAAATGTTGCATTTAACACCATCTATACATATAATAATTAGATTTATAATTTAAAGTTCAAAATATCTAATGTTTGTACAATGGAGAATATTAATTTCATAAAAATCAATAATAAATGTCAGAAGGTTTGGCTATCCTGACCAATTAATAAAATCTTATTATTGAAAAGAAGTGATTTTGGAGACTATGGTAAAACCACCATCTTTAAAATTCAAGACACACATAAGTCATGACTATATTGCTATTCCTGCACTGACCTAAATCAAAATTCTGGAACTCAATCTCAACAGTACTCTGGGATACCACAAGTACTGCAGCAACTCCAAGTGACAACTTATCATCACCTTCTCAGCTATGAGTGATAATACTGATCTTGCCAGTGATGCCCAAATCCTATCAGTGAATGAAAAGGTATATGCTTACCAAACATAGCCTTCACAAAAGATATAGCTCAGGCTATATACTGTACACTCACCATTAACAGAAGCTTTGTTCACATTTATGTTTTAGATATTATGGCAAGTGTAAATCATAAATCATAAAGTAGGCATGGACACTTGCATTTATCCCTGCTTATAAGGCTTATATTAGAAAATACAATGCCTTCTGAATATATTATGATTTCCTTGACTCTCATTTGAGCACTTCCCTGGAAACTGTCACTCTAAAGCCAAACCTTCCAAAATTTGTAAGTAGTTATTTTCTCATTGCTTGAAAAGTTTTAATAAAGCTTTTTTCCTTTTCACTTCCATGAACAAAACCACGTTGTATAAAATTATTTATTTTAGACGTGGCCATTAGCTATTTAATTATCGGGTTGCAAGCAAAAAAACATCTTTTCATTCACACATTTTACAGTCAAGATGCAAAAACCAGCATAGAAAGCAGGAACACTTTTCTCCAGTCTCTGCATTCAGATTAGATTTCCTTTCAGATGTCACATATTGAAATTGTTACTTCAGAAGAAAATAATTCTGCTTTTTCTGAGTCAAACTCATAAAGTATCAATTACAGTACCAGAACCTAAATACAGCAAGTAGGATACAATAATATCAGTTTTCTTGTTAAAGGCTAGATGGACACAGCTCAAAGTATATAAGATTTTCAATTACCGGTCGAATGGTGAAATGACTGCTTGGAGTACTTTTGCTTTCTTTACCAGTAATCCATGTGAACAGATTGTGAAAAAAATTGAGATAATTCTGTTTTCTTCAATGTCAGAAATCAGTTGTGATTCTTGATTCTGACACTATGGCTCTTCACAAATGAGGAGGATCAATGTTAGCTATTGGCTGGTGCTCTAGTTTGGTATGGTTGGGAGAGTGAACCTGATGGAATGCACAGAATTCTTCTTTAAATCAGTGTTGTGCCTCCTTTAATCTAGCAATAGCAGTAGATGCCTAAGGTGCAATTATTCCCCCTGTGGGCTGTATGAGAAAATATGGCCTCCATTTTACACATCGCTGCATTCCCCACTTCCTCACCCCTCTCATTAAATAATCAGTTGGCAACCAACCCACAACAAAAGTCAGCCATTTTACATTCAGTGGGCTTGAAATTGATCACTTAACGGGTTTAATTAATGCAAGGGGGCTGTCAAATGCCTTCATTTTCATTCGTAAAACAGGGAAAGGGCAGGAAAGGGCTAATTTTAGATTACTGCCTTCAACACTGTTTAGGGAGGGTTCTGTAAAGTCCGGCCGTATATTCACTTAGCAATTAACTTTGGCCAGTTCCATCAGGTTTTCTTGTGTGTGCCAAACTGTTCTAGTACGTTGTTCATGTTTTTCTAGTTTAATTCTTGGAATATGAGCATCACTTTCAAAGTCAACAGTATTGCCCATTTGTGATTGCCCATGAGAAGTAGAGGTTTGTTGTCGTGTTGAATGACTACAGCTCACGGCACCCCACAGTGCTGTTGGGAATTTCCAGGATTTTGATCCAGTGACAATGCAGTAACAAATCAAGATTATGAGTAACTTGATGAGGAACTTGCAGGGAGTGATGTTTTGTTGCATCTGCTCCCATTATCTTTTTATGTGATCAAGATCACAGCTATTGAAGATCTTGCCAAAGTTGTTGGCAACTGTTGCTGTTGTTAAATTGCTGCTGTGTAACTTATGGAAGGTACACATTGCTGCCACAGTGGGTCAGTGATGGAAATGGTGGACAGTTTTTGGGGAGACATTATATGTTCAGACGGGAGATGAGATACCTACTGCAAAACTCCCAGCCTCAGATCTGCTTTTTTGGTAAAGTGTTTATAATGGCTGGGAGAGTTAGGTTTCTCCTTGGGATGTTGATGCTAGGGGTTTCAGTAATGGCAATGCCATGAAATGTTAAGGGAGATTGTTAGATTCTCTCTTGTTGGCTGGGCCTTGTGTAGGGGATTTACTGGAAGAGGAGACCTGGTTCTGTTGGGCTGAAGATACCACAGCAGATGAGCGGAATGGAAAAGTGCTGTTATCTTAAGGGATGTCCTCAATGCATTCAGGGCATTCCTGCTTGAGGAGCCTCCTTCCTGACCTTTGTTCATATTAGTGATTAAAAATGGACTACATTCCTGCCTGATTGCCCATGTCAGCTGAATAGACTCAGTTGACCCTTAGCTATTTATTTTCTAATGGTGGACATGTTGCTAATTTTGAATTATGAAGGTGAGCTTAAGCTCCATCTCCATCTAGCCTTTACCCTTTCTCCCACCTCTCACCCTGTCTCTAACATATATACCAACCTTTTCCGAGCTACAAACAGTTCAAAAGAAGGGTCAATTGACCTGAAACATTAACTCTGCTTTCCCTCCATGGATACTGAGAGAAAGTGAGGACTGTATGTTGGAGGTCAGAGTCGAAAAATATGGCACTGCTGAAGGGCTTATGCCTGAAACATCAACTGTCCTGCTCCTCGGATGATGTCTGATTGGCTTTGCTTTTCCAGCGCCAAACTTTTCAACTTCCTTCCACAGATGCTTCCTGGCCTGTTGAGATTTTCCAGCAGTTCCTGATTTTGTTTCTGATTTCCAACATCGCAGTTTTTTTGTTCAGTGACTCAATGACAGACAGAACAGAATGTTGTTTAAGCATTGAGTCATACAATTAAGAGACGATACAATTCCAGCATTTTTAAGAAGTGTACAATGAGGAACTTCTTGGCATGACTTGAGAATTTTCTTGGCCTCCCCTTTAAAGGGTCCCAGTGGAGCTGCTGTTTGTGACAGTTTTATTGCTCTTATTTGCAGTATCCCCGTGTTCCTTCTGGTTTATTCACTACTGCTTTTGGCAGCTTGTAGGATCCTGACAGGCAGCATTTTGAGGGTTATTTTGAATTATTTGGCGGTTTTGAAACCAAACTGTCCAATGAATACATGGAGTTTAGGAAATCCACAACCGAGGCAAAAATGTGTATGTAACAGTGAGCTTTGACAGTCTTGCAAGTTCAGTAAAAAAGAAAAGAAATGCTGCTATTGATATTGCACTTTTAATAACAATTCGAAGTGCTTTACAGTCAATGAAATATTTTGAAAGTGTATTTAATATTGTTGTGCAGGATACTTAGCTGTCAATTTGTACCTACCCAACATGGATCATGATAATTAATCCGATAATCTGTTTTTGTGACATTGCTCGGGGAATTATTATTAGCCAGGGCATGAGGTTAATTTTTCTGCTCTTTGTTGAAATCATACCATTATATCCACCCAAGAAATCACAGTTTAACATCCCACTTGAGCACTGCAACTCCAGTACTCCAATAGTGCAATACCCCAGTATTACACTGGAGTGCCAGGTTGGATTTTCCTGCCCGAAGTCTGGAGTGGATCTTAAACTTGAATGAGTTTATTATTGATAGTTTCTTGATCCATTTTATAGAGTATTTATTGAATGCTTTCTTCTTTACAGAAAAACAGGCCTATATTATATTGACTGTATATTCAGAAGCTGGTTTGCTTATTCTCTTTCCATGTAATAGCTTGCATTAGCTTTGTTCCGAGTGTTTGGAGCCAAAATTCACATCTTAGCTTTGCCTTTTCTTAATCCTATCGAGGATATATTAACACTCAGCTGCAATTCTGTTTATTAGTAAATGAACAATTCTTCTGCATGGATGATTTGGTGGTGATAAAATAAGAGAAACCATCGCCAATGGGCAATGGCCAATGGCAGGCGCATCAGAAACCAAATTTAAAATAATTGGTAGAAGAAACAGTTGGGGTGAGAAGATAGTCTTTCTTTATGCAGCAAGTCGTTGTGATCTGGAAATGAAAGGAAAAGGAGTGAAACTCAGGGGTATCTTTCTAAAAAGGAATTGAATATATATTTCAAATGGGACTAATCTTTCAAAAAGCTAACATTGGTATTGTGCACGTGGGTTCATTCAAACCTGAAGTCATGTAACAAGTTGGATAGCCAACTTTCTTGTCTAACCATAAGAGTCTCAATGATTAAAGAGTATGAATTTGATTACATTACTGTTATAATTTACATCATGTTTGATAATGACCTGCATCATTGTAGAGCTTATGAATATGCTAGCTTCAGGTCTGTCTCCTAGCACACATATTAAATAATCAAGGGGTAAAAGGAAGAGTTAAAAACTATCAATAGAGAAAAACTGCTCAGGAAACTAATGGGGCTAAAGTCCAATACGTCCCCTGAACCTGATGGGATGCATCCTAGGATATTCAAGTCTCTGTATTCTTACCACGTCATAGGCTGCTCTCTCATTAGAGAAAGACAATTGGTGGTGATTTAACTTGAGGGTTACAATACCTCAGGCATGAGGAGAGGTTGAGAACGAGACACGTTCATGCTAGTGGGATTGTACCCACACTGATTGGTAGCACACTGCTTCACAAACTAACCATCCAGCCAATTGAGCTAAACCAATGCCTGAGGATATTAAAACGAGGACCAACAGAAATAGTCCGTATTGTACTGGAAGTAATCTTCCAAGAATCCTTAGCTTCTGGAAATGCCCAGACGAGTGGAAGAGTGACGATGTTACACCTTTATTTAAAAGAGGACGGAGACAAAAAAGACTCTTTGGCCTATCAAGTCTGTACTGCTAAAGCTACACTAAATCTACACTAGCCTCAACTTCCAGCACTGGGCCCATAATTTTATGACATTTTATGTTTCATCCATGAACTTTTAAAGGTTGTGAGATTTCCTACCTCAAATACGCTCCCAGGCACTGCATTCCAGATGTCGATCATCTCTGGGTGAAAGAAAATTTCCTCAAATCACAACTAAATCTCCTCCTTTCATTTTAAAAATATGCCCTCTTGTGATTGACCCTTTGGCTTAAAAAAAAAGCTTTTTCTATCCACCATGTCCATACTCCTCATAATCTTAGAGACCTCAATCAGGTCCCGTCTCATCCTACACTGCTCCAAAAGAAAAATCCTGAGCTTATCCCGAGTCTCCTCATAGCTAAAGTGTTCCATCCCAGGCAACATCCTGGTGAATCTCTTCTACACCACCTCATGCTTCTTATATTGTTCATGGGAAAATGATTATAAAGGATGCAATAGAGCATTTAGAAATGTATAATATGATCAAGCAGAGGCAGCATGACTTCACAAATGGGGAAATCCTGCTTGATAAAGTTAGTAGAATGTTTTGAGGAGGTAACAAGCAGGATAGATTAAGGGGGAAGCATGGCTATAACATATTTGGAGTTAGGCTAATTAATAAGGTAAGAGTCCATGGTGTAGGAAGTAGTATATTAATGTGGATAGGGGATTGGCTAACTTATAAAAAATAGAATTGTGATAAGGGGGGCATTTTCAAGATGACAACTCATGGAACGTCACAGAGATCAGTGCTAAATATTTGCCATTTGTTATTGATTTGGATGAGGCAAGTGAATGTCCTGGCACCAATTTTGCAGACAATACAAAAATAGATGGGGAGGCAAATGATGATAATGACACAAAGAGTCTGCAGAGCGATATAGACAGGGAAATTGGGTAGACAAACACTTGGTAGATGGAATATAATGTGTGAAAGTGTAAGGTGGTACACTTTGGCAGGAAGAATAGAAGAGCTGACTGGGGATTCTGGGACATAAATCACAAAACGTCAGCATGCAAGTTTAGGAAGTAATTAGGAAGGCAAATAGAATGTTGGCCTTTATTTCAAAGGGGGTGGAGTATTAAAATAGGGAAGTCTTGCTAAAACTATACATAGCACTGATTGGACCACAGCTAGAATACTGTGAACAGCTTTGGTCCCATTATGTAAGCTATGATACACTGGCATTGGAGGTGATTTACAAAATGTTCACTAGGTTGACCCTGGATATGGAGGTCACTCTTTTATGCAGGAACATTGAATGGCTTGAGCCTGTACTCATTGGAATTTAGAGAGGTGCCCTTATTGAAACGTGCAAGTTAGATATGGAAGGGTTTTCCCATTTGTGGAAGAGTCTAGGACCAGTGGGCATAATCTTAGAATAAGAGGCTGCCCATTTAAGACAGAGCTAAGGAGGAATTATTTCTCTTGGATGGTAGTAAATCTGTGAAATTCTTCACTGCAGTGGACTGTGGAGGTTGGATTGTTATGTGTATTGAAGGTGAAAATAGATTTTCATTCAGTAAGGGAGTCAAAAGAAAAGGCAGTTGATAATCGTCAGGTCAGCCATGATTTCATTGAATGGCAGCGTAACTTGATGGGCTCTGACATCTTATGGTCAACTTCTTCTTTTCCCTGACCATGTCCTTATGATATCAGCACAGTGATTGGTGCTTACTGCACTCAGTCAAGTACTAGTCCTTCCAAAACCATGTATAGTAATAGATATCACAAATCATTGTTTTAAGTTTCCAGAATTTTTTTCCATTTTATACAGGGAAAAAAAACCCAGACAGAGAAAAATAATGTGCTGGTGATCCCAAAACAGTTACTGCTGATTGTCAATGATAGTAACTGTGATATTCAATAGGAGGCCCGAGTATAATATGGCCCATCAGTTTATCATATGTCAACACTGCAATATGCAACACTGAGTAGATCAGTACAATGCATCTGAAAAGTGTAAGTTACAATACCTTTTTTTACTCCTTATAGAACTGGCACTTAAAGCACATCTGTTAGAAACTCAGTTAAATCGAGACAATTATTTTATTTTGATGTCTCTTGTCCAGACTGATTTACTTTCAACATGCACTGTAGATTTTTCTCTCTTCATGTTGTTTCTTGTTAAATGTCATGTGTCCAGAGTGTTGCTTTGTTCACAATAATATGTTTCAGTGAATAGTTACTACGTCATAAATGTAGTTTCCTTCAATAAAGGTACCTTTGCCATACTTGTACTTTGCACCAATTTACACAATGGACATATGAAACATTTCTGAATGGTGGATGATTGTATATTTTCCATTAAACCCGTTAGCCCCTTCTATTGAAGTTTGTCTTTTCTCTTGACCTACTCATTTTGGTTCGTTGAGATAGATTTTTCCCCAGAATGACTCTACCATCTCTATCTGCTCAAAACAAACATCTTTCTCTTTCTCTTTCATCTTGATGCAGCATTTTGTGCTTTGATACCTGATTTCTGATTTGCTGAAAAAATTAAGACATAAAGGAAAAATGGTAGAAAGAGAAGCACAGGAAACACAATTAACATTTCAATGACCTTTCATTAGAGTGATGATTTGGAGATGCCGGTGTTAGACTGGGGTGTACAAAGTTAAAAATCACACAACACCAGGTTATAGTCCAACAGGTTTAATTGGAAGCACACTAGCTTTCGGAGCGACGCTCCTTCATCAGGAGCATCGCTCCGAAAGCTAGTGTGCTTCCAATTAAACCTGTTGGACTATAACCTGGTGTTGTGTGATTTTTAACTTTCATTAGAGGATAGTGTTAGAGATGGGCTGGTGATGAATGGCTATTAAGCAAATACAAAGCTCGGGAAAACATTTGAAAGGAACTGCAGGGAAAGGCATAAGGAAAAGTCTTAAATAAGATGGAATATTAGTTTCAAGCAATTTTAAATTAAAGAAAGAATTTACAGAGAGCCTTTCATGACTGTCATCTGTCTCAAAGTGTTTTATATCACCAATGAAATACTTTTGAAGGGTCATCATTTTTGCTCTGTAGGAAATTACCTTTAAGGTGGTGCATTAGGAAATGTAATGCCAAAGTGTAGTATTTGACCTATTTGTAATTTAGGAAATTGATGTCAGTCCTGGCTCAGTGATAACACTGTAACCTTTGAGTCAGAAGGTTATGGGGTCAGGACTAACTTCAGAGATTTGAATATATAATCTTAGCTGACACTTTAGTGCAGTGCAAAGAGCTGGTTTTCAAAAGAGATATTAAACAAGATTCCTACATTCCACTCAGGAGAATGCAAAATATTCCGTGGCATTATTTGCCACATTTCAGGTTCTCCTGGTTTTGTGTATGACATTTATCTGCTCATTTGACTCCAGCTTAATAAAAGATAGCAGTGGTCTTTAACTTGGTGCTATTTTCAGGTTGGTGTAGGCAAATGTGCTGCTGGATTTATTTACATTATGACTTTATTTTAATTCACTCTTTGGACATAGCCATTGCTGTCTAGGTTAGCATTTATTGACCATCCCTTGTTTCCCTTAGGAAGGGGATGGTGAACTGCTTTCTTGAACTGCTGCAATCCATTTGGTGCAAGCAAACTCATAATAGTGTTGGAGAAAGAGTTTCAGAATTTTGGCATAGTGACTCTGATGGAATGGCTTACAAATGCCAGAAGTACTCCATTAGCTGTGAGGCATTTTGAGAGGTCTTGTATATGTGACAAGTTCTATTTCAATGTGAGACCATTCAGATTGCAAATTATATGATCATAAGGATATTGAACAACTTTGTGTCACATTTTCCCAGGTGATCACTACTGACACATTTCACTATTTGTTACTATTGCCAGATTTATATAAATGATTTGGATGTGAGCATAAGAGGTACAGTTAGTAAGTTTGCAGATGACACCAAAATTGGAGGTGTGGTGGACAGTGAAGAGGGTTACCTCAGGTTACAACAGGATCTTGACCAGATGGGCCAATGGGCTGAGAAGTGGCAGATGGAATTTAATTCAGATAAATGTGAGGTGCTGCATTTTGGGAAAACAAATCTTCGCAGGACTTATACACTTAATGGTAAGGTCCTAGGGAGTGTTGCTGAACAAGGAGACCTTGGAGTGCAGATTCATAACTTCTTGAAAATATAGTTGCAGGTAGATAGGATAGTGAAGAAGGCGTTTGGTATGCTTTTCTTTATTGGTCAGAGTATTGAGTACAGGAGTTGGGAGGTCATGTTGTGTCTGTACAGGACATTGGTTAGACCACTGTTGGAATATTGTATGCAATTCTGGTCTCCTTCCTATTGGAAAGATGTGGTGAAACTTGAAAGGGTTCAGAAAAGATTTACAAGGATGTTGCCAGGGTTGGAGGGTTTGAGCTATAGGGAGAGGCTGAACAGGCTGGGGCTGTTTTCCCTGGAGCGTCGGAGGCTGAGGGGTGACCTTATGGAGGTTTACAAAATTATGAGGAGCATGGATAGGGTAAATAGACAAAGTCTTTTCCCTGGGGTCAGGGAGTCCAGAACTAGAAGGCATAGGTTTAGGGTGAGAGGGGAAAGATATAAAAGAGACATAAGGGGTAACTTTTCCAAGCAGAGGGTGGTACGTGTATAGAATGAGCTGCCAGAGAAAGTGGTGGAGGCTGGTACAATTGCAACATTTAAAAGGCATTTGGATGGGTATATGAGTAGGAAGGGTTTGGAGGGATATGGGCTGGGTGTTGGCAGGTAGGACTAGGTTGGGTTGAGATATCTGGTCGGCATGGATGGGCTGGACCGAAGGGTCTGTTTCTGTGCTGTACATCTCTATGACTCTATGATTGTGGTACCAGATCCTACCAGATTGGTTGGAGAAAATTACCTGGGTCAGTGCAGCGTATTGCAACAGCACTTTCAGATTGATCCAAGTATGGGAAAGCCATCTGCTGGAAGTTGTTCTTTGTTCTGTTTGCCTTTGATTTTCTTCAACTTGATTACGTTGTCCTTGTATTAGGGCAACAGCAATGAAAGCACCTGGCACTGTTGGAGCAGCTGAGTGCAATGAACCGACATGAGGAATATCAGAAATTCAATTGGGGCATGGTCACACTGCTTAATATCGTTTTTCTATGATGAGCTCACTGCTACAGCCTGGGCAGTGAGATTTGCAAACATCACTCTCTTTCCCCAGGTACAAAGTCCTATTGACTGTACGCCCTCAAGTTAAAAGCATGATAATATCACTCGGCTAAATACATTGAAAGTAAATGATTCTACACGATCGATGTCCAACTCATCTCTGATCATTGCTGCCACATGTTTGAGGTCTGCGCCTGGTTTCCTGAAAGCTGATAGGAGGCCTATATTCTAACATGTATGATGTGATTCCTGAGCAGTCACATTGAAGACAAATGAGGCTTTACTGTTGGGCCATTAAGCAACAAGAAATAGAGGTATCCCAAAAGGAGGATGAAATGCCTCTATTTGGACCTGAGATATTACATCTAAAGCAGATGCATGCATCACATGCCTAATCATGAACATAAATTGGGATACTGCAGTGGGAGTACTACTACCTTGCTACTTCCATTCCAGTCACAAAATGAAACATTGGGCAGAAGAGCCGATGTTCTCACATGCTTCCTGTACTGATTGGAACCAGATTGACCACAAAGTCATTGATTGGGATTGTTAACCTGGGACAATCAGGAAAGTCCTGGTTGACCAATGCAAACAGGAGATTAGAACCTCCTCAGTTCAAGTGACTGACTCCAAACTGGCTGGCTACAGCCGGTGTACTATGCATAAGTAAATAAAGGGTGATTTGGTGATGGGATACTAGCCTCTGTGCAGTCACTTCACTTACACTTTTCACTGATAGCAGCTCCATATCCTTGTGCAGCTAGGAAACCTTTGAATGTGTTTGAGAATTAAATAATGCAGGTGACACTTTAAATTCCCCTATGGTTAATTCTGCTTTACAAAGTTTAGTTGGACTAATTTCATGGCCATCGATATTGCCATGATTACTTGTGACCAAGTGTTGTAATATACAGGTATTTTTAGTCAACCTGTCCAAGGATATTATAGTTGGGCTTTGAATCTGGGCTCCTGGATCAGAGGTAGGGATACTACCACAAGACCCCCAGTTTAGTAATATACATTATTGGTCAATATATGAACTGCACTTGCAGCATAATTTGATGCCCGATGTCTATCATCATTAAGCCTACTGGTGCTCAGATTAATCCAATTTCTCCTTGAAGAGTCTCACATCACCCATAAGCGCACTCCACCCTTGCAAAGAAAATAAAAGAAATTTACTCCACCAGTGTGAATAGACTAGTGACCATTTTTTATTTTTATTGTGCAATTGCGATTTAGATTTCTTACAGTGTGGAAACAGGCCCTTCGGCCCAACAAGTCCACACCGCCCCGCCGAGGCGCATCCCACCCATACCCCTACATTTACCCCTTACCTAACACTACAGTCAATTTAGTATGGCCAATTCACCTGACCTGCACATCTTTGGACTGTGGGAGGAAACCGGAGCACCCGGAGGAAACCCACGCAGACACGGGGAGAACGTGCAAACTCCACACAGTCAGTCATCTGAGGCGGGAATTGAACCCGGGTCTCTGGCGCTGTGAGGCAGCAGTGCTAACCACTGTGCCACCGTGCCGCCCATTTAGTGGAAGATGGAACAGAATCCTAAGAGGGAGTTCCTATTTTCCATTCTATTTCCACCTTCCCTTCCCCCCAACATTTTATGTGTACTTTTGTGAAATTTACTCTGTCAGCCCCATCAACATTTAATCATTGAGTTAACTACTGACATTTCCTAGTCAGCCCATTAGCCTTAATCTGTTACACAACTATCCCCACTATTGCAATCCACTGTTCCTGCCATGATATCAGCATGGTGGGTAGTTGTGACATCCCCTCCCTCAGATCCCCATGCCCTCCGCTACTATATCAGACTCTATCTTTATATTATACCACCTCACACCTGACAGTCAATATCTCCTCTGCATTCCAGCATAATGGCTCCAATCTCCACATTTGAGATCCCCATTTTCCACAACATGGCATGGACTGCCCTGATAAACATCCTCTCACCTACTTCATCCCAACTGGCTACACCCCCCCAGACTGACTGTGGACTGTGCACTCTGGGCTGACGTGTGAGGACGGTCCCAATGAAGGATGGCCTAGCCACTCGACTGATATCTCTACAGCTCCCTGATTACTGTCTTCCTTCACTGACTGGGGACTTTGGGACATGGCCATTTTGTTGAATCACATGCAATGTGTTTGACATGTAAGCTGCTGGCACATAGCATAGGTAGCACTGTTGTAGCATGATGCCCTGCACCAACACATCCAAACTTTGATTGCCTAACTTGCTGTCTGCACTAAAAAGGAAGTACAGGGAGAGATACTATGAACAAGCAAGAAAACACAAAGTGAGTGAATACTAAGAAAGCAAGCTAAGAGAATACATCGTTTGCATGTGGATGAAATGGGTACATGTCCTGTGTACAAAGAGTTGGTGAGTTCCAAAGTGCAGTGGTTTGTGCTGAAGCGTGTTCTGAGTTAGTCTGTGATCAGCCATGATGATGTGCTGAGGCTGGTGATCTCTCCATGATGGCTTCAGTGGATTGAGAGTGGAAGGGGTCATTGCACATTGAGTGTGCTGGGGAGTAATAACCAATGTGAAGGTCCAGAGAAAATACCAGCAAGCTTCTCCTAACTGCTCAGACTTTTCAAGTAGCAAATTGGTGCCTTCTAGTTTCTCACTAATATCTGGGAGCCTTCCAATCTGCACAGACTGAGATGAGATCAACTAATAATGAGATGTTAATATATGCAAGTTGGGCCCTTGATCTTACAAGCAGGATTGCTATTGAGCTAACGAAACCTTGAGGGGAAAGTCAGACTATTGTTTTTTGACATTGAGAAACTCATTTGTCATTCTCATCACGCTCTTGCAAATTTCTCATCATTGGCAACTTCATACAACAATTAGGAAAATTCCACCTCATGTCTCCACCCACTGTTGGTGTGTAATGTCAGTATAATGGGTAGAGTTGGTGTAACATGAACATCACCTAATATAGCTTTACAGCAGGCAACAAGTTCCCATTGACATGAAAACATGAAAATACTGGAAGTCTGCTACAGGTCATGTTAGAACTTGAAAAAGCCTAATTGACTAATGTTTCAATTAAACTTTAACATCAATATTCTCATCTGGGTCCTAAAAGAGATTAAGTCTGAACGTATTTTTCTCTTTCAAATGCTAAGTGAATTGCTGTGTATTTGCAGGAGGATTTTGCCTTATTTTATATCAGAATTCTTAATCATTAACTGAAATTAGGGAAGTAATGGCTCACTGTATTATTGCTAGACTATTAATCCAGAGACCCAGATATGGTTTAAGTCCTGTCGTAACAGACATTGAAATTTGAATTCAATAAAAATCTGACTTAAGGATCTAATGATGACCAGGAAACCGTTGTCAGTTGTTGGAAAAACACATCTGGTTGAGGAAGGAAGTCTGCTGTCCCTATCTGGTACGGCCTACATGTGACTCCAGACTCTCACCAATGTGGTTGATGTTTAACAGCCATCTGGGCAATTAGGCATGGGTAGTAAATGCAGCCTGGTCAGCAATGCCCATATTCTATGAGTGAATTTTTAAAAAGAAAAATCTCACCTTATACTTTTAAAGCACACTACCACCAAGACAAACACAAAAGCATTTTTCTTCCTGGAACTTCCAAATAGAGTTGCCCGAATGTGTCTTTTCTTGTTACTATCTTGCATTTTCTGAAACATTTTCATGAAGGACAGTGATTTTTCAGCACTAATATTCAGAGTAATTTCTCTTAGCACTTTTCTTCCATTGAAGTCAAAAACCTTTTGAAGTTAGTTTTTCAGTTTGGCTTAAACTCTTGTTTTCCCTGTCTGGTACTTTCTGCAGACTACAATTGAACATCACCTTTACAGAAAATAATCATGTTTTGTCATGTTTTTTTATATGCACCTATGAATTCCTCCAATTTTAAGTGTTCTTCATCTTTTCATCTCCTTTCACCAAAATGTTTTGTTTGAAGTGCACCTGGCTAGACCCAGTATTCACAACTCATAGTACTTACTTAACATTGTGCATTAAGTCTTTTTTTCTCTTATTTTTATAGTACTGAAAAACAAAAGGAATATCATCTCGATAGGTTATCTGTAATGATCCTTATTAATCAATGCATGAAGCCTGTGATAATTCTATTATAATAAACCTCTGGCAGAATCAGCATATACATTGTTGTAGCCCAGGATTATGACAACTAGCCTGACAAAGAAAGATGCAGAACTTTCACGATAAATACAAATGCTACAAACTTCAAATTTGACCACACACATGTAAAAGAAAATCAAATTCCAACAAAATACCCAAAATAGTTTGAAGCATACTATAGGTATAAAGACCTTTTTTTTATCCCTTCTGATTTTTAGGTTGAAGGACCTTTGTATTTGAGTTATGTTTTCAAGAATCAAATTAGGATTAGCGTAATGTTGTGGGATTATAATTCTAGTGTTTTGCAGGTGATTCAAATTCAAAACATCTACCTTTCTTTATCTCACAGCCACAAGAAATGGTAGACAAGCAGGAGGCTGGAAGAACACAGCAAGCCAGGCAGCATCAGGAGGTGGAGAAGTCAACGTTTCGGGTGTAACCCTTCTTCAGGACGCAGAACAAGAAATAGTTAGTGCGGGCACAGTGTTTCCACTGAACTGGACTTGACCTTAATCTATGTTTTCACATCTTTTTAGAAAAGGATATAAGGATACTGTAATCATGTACTCCTGACAAACAATGACCCGAAAAAATAAACTGAGACTTCCACTTTTGAGAGATTCCCCATATCATTTGCATTATTGAGTTCATTGCCCTGCCTGGCTACTGTAAAGGATTGTACGATTTAGCAGTGAAATACAGTACACAAAGGAATTAATACAGAGGGCTGAGGCCTCCACTTAGGCTTGCATGTTTTGTTATAAAGTTAATTGTCCAATAAAACTCCACATGAACCATGTAATTTCCTGCTGGTCTGATGAATTAGCTGTGGGGAAGCAGCATAGATCTCTGCTAAAGCTGCCATTTCAATTTTACTTATGAACGATGTGCCATTAATACAAAATGGAGCATACTGTGGACAACTGTCTGCTACTGTTTGCTTTCCAGACTGGCAATAGTGTCTGCTTAACACTTGGCTCATAATTCACTCACCACATAAACTCACATTCTGTGCGCTTTGCTGCAAAACAGCAATAATGGAGTCTTTTGTCCCATTGACGTGCATTCACCCATACAAGCAAGTCACTGAAATTCTTTTTTTTTTCATCAAGATTTAGCTTCAATTAGCCAACTTACAGTCCTGGAATGAATGTCCTTCTGACCTTAAGCCTGAGTTGTTTTCTTTTAGGAGAAAAAAGATTTAATAAGATTTGACAGTTAAGAGGCCTGATGGCTGTCTTTAGTTTCTGATGGATGGGAGTATCCTAGGGATAAGAAGAGAGAAAAATATAGTGGATGGAATTTCTACTGAATAAAAGCTCTACAGACCAGCAACTCTGCAGGTTTCTTTTACATTGTCACTGAGATTTGAAAAGATTCACAATGGCCCTGTCTGTCTATCTGTGCATGTATGGGTGTGAATGTAATGGAAACTAACAGGCCATTATACTGTATATCTCCTATATGAATAAAATATAGTGAAACATTGGGCAATCAAAGGGGGGAAGAAAGAGTTCTATATTAAATTTCATTCTGTCCTTTTTTTTATACAAGCCAAACTTATAAATGATTACTGTTAAGTTATATTCGTTACCTGTAATACAATTTTAATTGTACAATAGATGTGCAATAGAACTGACGTATGTTTTAAAAGCCACTTGTACGAATTCCATTAAGGTGCTAATATCAGTAGAGTAATAAACAAACATAATGCTGATAGTGCAGCGAAAATCTCTTTGGCCCAATAAGTTCACACCGACCCTCTGAAGAGTACCCACCCAGATTCATTCCTGTACTGCTCTACACTTACCCCAGACTAATACACTTAACCTACACACCCCTGAACACTGTGGACAATTTAGCATGGCCAATTCACCCTAACCTGCGCATCTTTGGATTGTGGGAGTAAACCAGAGCACCCGGAGAAAACCCACGCAGACATGGGGAGGGTGTGCAAACTTCACACAGAGTCACCCAAGGCAGGGTTCGGACCTGGGTCCCCGGAATTGTGAGGCATCAGTGCTAACCACTGAGCTACTGTGCCACCCTTACATGAACACTTGAAAAATAGCTGCAGTATACAAAGTAACTTTTTCAATTTTAAACTTGGAACTCCCTTGGTCTGTAAAAATCTGTCTCCAGGCAGAGATTTTAAAGGAATTACAGTTGCATGTCAAAGTATTTCTAGAAAATCCAAGTGTCATGCTTACCACAATGTAAGAAAATTGTTGATGAAAATTTATTTGTTTTTAATACAAGGACAAAATCTTTTAAACTATTTTTGTGTCAAGAAATAGCACTAAATGAATTGCAATCAAGCCAGCATATCACATCAATGATATAGACTTGAGGTAAGTTGTCCTGGCTTGGTGTCCAGCACTCTGGGATAACACAGACATGCCCAGGTGAGATTATCTTGCTTACACCTCAAATATAACAGGGTATTTGTATGTTGGTTATGTTCTCAGTCTTGTTGCACTGCTAAAGAATACATACAGAGTCTCTTGAGGTAAGAAGTTGACTAACCTTAAAAAAAATCTTTCGGTGACCCTATCTTGCCACAAGGCTGCAATTGGAGAGCAAAGTCATATGACATTATATTACTTCCTTTGATGACGTAAACTGTGTCTTATTAGCATCTCAAACTGTCAGACCTAACTCTTTATTCACTGGGAAGACTGAAAGATTTAATTGAAGTGTCTAAGATGATTAAAGGATTTGTTACAAGGTGTTTCCTGATATTGGCAGCCAGATTGTAGCTCCCCTTTAAATGTCGCTGTCCACTTTTAAGTGCTATCACAGTTGACTTATTTCTGAGTTCCCAGGCTGTATACATCACTGGCTGTATGTTTGAGTGCTGTTAAAGTGCTGGGACATCATGAGAGCTGCATGGACAGGAGTCCCATTTCCTGCGTGCTCGCTATTGACCACTACTAAATTCCACAATTAATTCCCTTTTAAAACAAAATAACGTCTCTGTTGTAAAACGGTGAATATTTAATATGCTATTTTAATTACAGACATTGCATAAATTTGTTGTTTTTATCATGATTCCATCATGCAGAGTATTTAAAATGACTGCAGTTTAAGGTATGTGATTTTAGCCTGATAATGGCTTATTAGGATAATATGGCCTTGAAGGGGCAGACATAGAACAACTGCACAATGATTGCAATGTACTCAAAATGAACTTTATCACATTTAAAATGGAGGCTTTCCCAGCTGGATCACTGGAATGTCTGTATGTTCTTAGCCTTCGTGAAAACCCAAAGGATGTGTCACTGACATGAAAAATTCCAGTGGATTTCAAACACCAATAGGCAATGTTTTATGTATGAAATTTCAGTGTGCAAACATACGGAGCTCTGCTTTGCCTGAAAACTAGTGTGGAGGCAGAGGAAGAAGTCAGCCCTGATCTGAGTTGCTGCTCCCAGATCAGGCAGTGGTTAAGTATCAAACCATTACCTGCAGTACAATGACAGCATTAGTCCTCACAATTCTGCACTTCTCAGAACATTCAAAAGACTGGTAAAATTAATAACCCATGTGAGTATAATACCTCACAGCTTCTGACAGAAATTCAAGCAATGCATGTGGCTGCTGAGAAATGTGGTCATTCAATTCCAAAGAATTGAAGTATTTCCATGGGGTTAAATGGCAGTGATCTGAGTTGTTATTGTTGCTTGTTTTGCTTTCTGCTCTCTCTGAGTTGCTTCTCTCCTTTCGGTGACAAATTATGTGCGCAACCCATATCTTTTACATATTACTCTTTTTGATTGCTTATTTTAAATTGGACGAACCTAAATTCTAACAGAATTGAGACAATTTATAATTATGATAAACAAAATGTTAACTAATTCCGAAGCGAATGTAACCTTTCAAGCATGGTTACATGCATGAGACAAGATGCATGTAAATGACAAGGGAACACACAGTTAACTAATACTGCATTTTTAATTAATTACAGAAGAGATTTCATCAGAAAGTAATGCTTATATCAGTTCTGCTTTACAGTATTGGCATCAGATGCAACAACCCTTACTGTAACGCTGCTCAAATTCACCACCATCCATATACAGCTCACCAATATATCAAGGAATATTTATATCTGAATCATTAACAGACACTTTTCACTAAACACTTCTTTATATCATGCTTTCCTTCTGTATGGTTCCCAAGATGAGGATCTACTGTAGTCATAAAAAGGACCAGGAAGAACTGGACACCCTGGAGTATCCAGAATCCACACAAGTTGCATCAGATTTCCATAAAATATGAGCTGACAGCATTGGAATCTTTTAGTGTCATGTTAAAACATTGCTGTTTTGATTGAGTCATAAACCATTCATCTGGTGCAGTCCAAACATTAGCTCTGTGGCCAGACGTTACACATTCCTCTGGCACAATTCCAAACTAGCTCACTCCAGGTTAACCGTGGAAGATTTGACTTTCATTCATTTTGACTTGCTGGAGGTCAACAGGTTTTTTTAAACTTTCCTTTTAAAGAAGAGATTGTGAATGCTATTAAAAGTACGGATGAGGCTGTAATTCAATTTAGGGTCTGGAAATACAAGATAGTCACTAATATTAAATCCAATAAGGATTTCAGGGAAAACATCTTTCTCAGGGACTGGTGAAAATGTAGAAATTGGTACTCTTTGGAATGGTTATCGCAAATAGCATGGATTATTTAAGGGAAAGCTAAAACAGTAAAAGGTGAAGTGGTTACTATGAAGGGCCCTCTAGCTCATCGCCTCCCCTCATCTGAGGAATGGTGACCCTCAGGTTAAATTTCCATACTAGTTGTCTCTCTTTCTATAATGAGAGAGCAGCCTATTGTCCATTTGAACTTTGGTGACGATATCTCTACAAAGGTTAATGAGAGAGAATGAAATAGAAGGATATACTGATAGTGTAAGCTGAAACAAGGTGGAAAATGGTCCATTGGAACACAAGCACTAGCATAAAGCTGTTGAACAGAATGACCTGTTGCTATCATGTAAAATTCTATGAATTCCACATAATTTTGCACAGTATCATGTTACTTCAGAATGTAAAATATTACAAATTTAATACTGTACTGGGATGAACATTTAGCTTGGATTACATTCAATCACGTTGATAAAGAAAGTTGATAAAGAAAGCAGAGCTGGGCTGAGGAGTGGCAGATGGAGTTCAACCCTGCCAAGTGTGAGGTTGTCCATTTTGGAAAGACAAATAAGAATGTGGAATACAGGGTTAACGGTAGGGTTCTTAGTGAGGTGGAGGAACAGAGGGATCTTGGGGTCTATGTTCATAGATCTTTGAAAGTTGCCACTCAGGTGGATAGAGCTTGTAAGAAGGCCTATGGTGTATTAGCGTTCATTAGCAGAGGGATTGAATTCAAGAGTCGTGAAGTGATGTTGCAATTGTACAGGACTTTGGTTCGGCCACATTTGGAGTACTGTGTGCAGTTCTGGTCGCCTCACTTTAGGAAAGATGTGGAAGCTTTGGAGAGGGTGCAGAGAAGATTTACCAGGATGTTGCCTGGAATGGAGAATAGGTCGTATGAGGATAGGTTGAGAGTGCTAGGCCATTTCTCGTTGGAACGGCGAAGGATGAGGGGTGACTTGATAGAGGTTTATAAGATGATCAGAGGAATAGATAGAGTAGACAGTCAGAAACTTTTTCCCCGGGTACAACAGAGTGTTACAAGGGGACATAAATTTAAGGTGAAGGGTGGAAGGTATAGGGGAGATGTCAGGGGTGGGTTCTTTACCCAGAGAGTGGTGGGGGCATGGAATGCGCTGCCTATGGGAGTGGTAGAGTCAGAATCTTTGGTGACCTTTAAGCGGCAATTGGATAGGTACGTGGATGGGTGCTTAAGCTAGGACAAATGTTCGGCACAACATCGTGGGCCGAAGGGCCTGTTCTGTGCTGTATTGTTCTATGTTCTATGTTCTAAACTACGTACACTTTTAACCCTCTAACCAGCCAAGAATTTCAATGAAAAAGAGTAATAGGGTGACCACATAAGTATGCGTTTCCGAATCATAATAGTTAATTAACAATATCTCAATATCATGAAATGTTGTAGATATCTGTGGAAAGTAATTGGTTTGAGGATAGTTAGCATCTTTAGATGAGATCTGGAATGGTGTTCGTTACAAACATATGAACATGCGAATTAAGCACAGAAGTAGGCTGCTCTCGAGCCTGTCCTGCCATTCAATAAATCATGGCTGATCAAATTATTCCATTACCAACTACATCTGATAACCTTTCACCCTTTCTTATCAAAAGTCTAGTTGAGAAGAAGGATCAAAGATTGTGGAGGTATTATCAATGCTTGATAATTGACATGCTATCACTTTTTATATCATTGCATAAAGTCAAGATTTAGTTTTAGTTTGTGCTTTTCTTTTAAACAAAGTGGGTGGAATGCTCTGGATGACAAAATTGAGAATTGGAATTACCAAACGGCTTCCATAGGCAAGGGGAAGTACAGGGTAAAAGTGAGGATTGCAGATGCTGGAGATCAGAGTCTAGATTAGAATGGTGCTGGGAAAGCACAGCAGGTCAGGCAGCATCCGAGGAGCAGGAAAATCAACATTTCGGGCCAAAGCCCTTCATCAGGAATCATGAAGAACAATCAAGCATGAGACCTGTCTCAGGGAAATATTTGGGCTATTAAAATGCTCCTATATGGGTGAGTTCAGATCAAATAAGGTGAAGGTGGGTACTGCCTGATAGCACAGATTTGGGAAATGAAATCCAAATCTTTGATTGTCTGAAGCTAGACAACTTTATTTTCTTGAAGAGATAGACGCAAATAATGAAGAATATCTTAATTGGCCTGTAAATCGAATCCCTATGAATTAATCCAAATCAAATCAAAAGAATTAATTAAAATTTCAAATTCAAGTCTGAAAGAAAACGTAATGCTGTCTTTCCTGGAATGGTGTCTAAATGCTAATCTGTCTTTAAAACCTGATCATCACATTCACTTAGTCAAGTCGTCAGAAAATACCATATTGACAGTAAAGTGCTTCAATTACTGACACTGAATGGCTGTGATACCATGAAAACTAATGGCTGCAGTCTAAAATAAGGTAGCTCAAGTTACAAGTGTAAAGCAATTTGAAATGACCAGAAAGAAGGCAAAGGCCTTTAGAAAAACAACACTGTTACTTAGGTATCGGGGTAATTTTAATCCAACACACTGAGCAGAAATGTAGATAGAGATTAAATTATCTGCACATATTGTGTCATTTATAAAAAAAGAGGCTGCAGCATTGAAGAGAGGTGCTAATGTCAACTGGGCTATTTTGTAGACTGCCATGAATGTCCATTTCAACCAATCTCAGGTGGATTAGACTGGGAAGCCTCCATTTAATTGAAACCGACAAAATTTTAACCCCTGTACTATAAGGGCAGGTCTGCTGTCAAATGATTGGAAGAAGTCAATGAACTTGCTAACAGTGGCTCAATATCATCTCCAATGACCAAGTTGGCCACACCTTGAAGGCAAAATACTGGCCTGTGGCAGGTGTGAGGGAACTATCAGTGACGGGACTATGGACATAATCTCAACCTTACTAATCTATCTGCAGCAAATGCCTCTGTCAAGGAAGGAACAATAGGAGTGACCATTGCACAGGCGTTATGGAAATGAACTTCCACCTTCACACTGAGGATAGTTTCCATCTCATTATTGGCATTACTACAGTGTCAAATGGACTGGATTCTGACCAGTTGTAACAATTCAAGACTAGGCATCCATGAGGCACCGTGGGCCATCAGCAGCAGCAGAACTCTATTCAACCTCAATCTGTAAACTCAGGCCCAGCATAGCCACTAAGCGAGGGGTTCAACCCTAGTTCAATGAAGAGCTTAGATGGCATCAGTCATATCTAAAAATGTAGTGTCAACCTGGTGAAACTTAGAACTGCTTGTATGCCAAACAATGCAAGTGCCATGTAATTGAGAAACTTCAGTGATCCCACAATCAATGGATCAGATCTAACTCTTTAGTCCTGCCACATCCAGATTTTACGATGAACAATAAAATAACTCACTGGAGGAGGAGAAGGCTGTACAAATATCCCCATCTTCAAAGCTGGAATGCTGAGGGATCCCAACATTCTGTGCAAAAGACAAAGCTGAAGCCTTCATAATCAACTTTAGCCAGAAGTGCAAAATGGTTGATTCAGTTCATCTTCATCCCCCAGCATCACAGATGCCAATCATGCCAATTTGATTCACTTCAGGTGATATCAAAATAATATTGCAGAAAGCACCGGATACTGCAAAGGGCATGGACCCTGACATTACTCCAGCAATAGTTTTATTTTCCTTATATTGATCCATGGGACATGGGTATCACGAGTTGGCCAGCATTTATTGTACTTGAGAAGGTGGTAGCAGGTTGCCTTCATGAACCACTGCAGTTCATGTTCTGTTGCTATTAGGGAGGGAATTCCAGGATTTTGACCCAGTGACACTGAAGGAACAGTGATATATTTTCAACTCAGGATGTTGAGTGGCTGGGAGGAGAACTTCCAAGTGGAGGTGTTCCACATATCTGCTACCATTGTCTTTCAAGGTGGTTGTGATCATGTATTTGGAAACTGCTATCTAAGGATCTTTGGTGAATTTCTGCAGTGCTGCTTGTAGATGGCACATATTGTTGCTACAGATATGGTGGGGTAAGTGATATTTGTGGACGTAATGCCAATGAATCCACTTGATTTTCTTTGGATGATATCAGACCTCTTGAGTGATATTGGCTAGTCCAATTCCATTTCTGGTCATTAGTAACTCCTAGGATGTTGATAATGGGGATTCAGTGACTGCCATTGAATGCCAAGTGGCAGTGCTAAGTTGTCTCTTATTGGAGATGGTTGTTGTGTGGTTTGTGTGTGGTGCCAATGTTACCAGACACTTTTCCACCAAAGTATGGATATTGTCCACATTTTTCTGTATTTGGACATGGACTGCTACTGTATCTGAGGAGTTGCCAATGGCGCTGACAATGTCCAGCTCCCAACAAGAGAATATCTAACCACCTCTCTTGGCATTCAAAGGCATTGCCATCGCTGAGGTTCTCCACAACTTTATTCTGGGAGTTGTCATTGATTATAATTTAAAATATTGAGACAGGCTGAAAAAAAAGGTCAGAAGCAGGAAATTCTGCAGCAAGACATTTTTCTCTTGACTGTCCACCATCCAGGGACAGGTGAGGAGCGTGATAGATTATTTTCCACTCATCTGGAGGAATGGAGCTCCAACAACACTCAAAAGCTTAACATCATCCAAGATATAGGTGTTTGATTGGCACCTCATCTGACACCTTCAACATTCTCTATCATCACCACTGACACTTATGAAAAGAATGTGTGCTATCTACAAGATTCATTGCAAAAACTCACCAAGGCTGAACCTTCCAAACCCTTGACATCCACCGCCTAGAAGGATAAAGGTAGGAGATACATGGGAACACCTATATCCTTCAAGTTCCCCTCTGTGTCACACACTCTACTGATTAGGAACTATATCACCATTTCCTCAGCATTGCTTGGAAAAACACATGCAACTCTCCCCCCAACAGAACTGTGAAGATATCTACATAACATAAATATCAGCAAGTCAAGAAGGCAGCACACCATCTCTTTCTCAAGGGTAGTTATGGGTGAGCAATAGATTCTGGCTCAGCCAGCAATGTCCACATCCTGTGAATAAATTGATGCACAGGGTCTGAATAGAATTTTAGTCATAGAGTCATAGAGATGTACAGCATGGGAACAGACCCTTCGGTCCAACCCGTCCACGCCGACCAGACATCCCAACCCAATCTAGTCCCACCTGCCAGCACCCGGCGCATAACCCTCCAAACCCTTCCTATTCATATACCCATCCAAATGCCTCTTAAGTGTTGCAATTGTACCAGCCTCCACCACATCCTCTGGCAGCTCATTCCATACATGTACACATACCACCCTCTGCGTGAAAACGTTGCCCCTTATGTCTCTTTTATATCTTTCCCCTCTCACTTTAAACCTATGCCCTCTAGTTCTGGACTCCCCGACCCCAGGGAAAAGATTTTGTCTATTTACCCTATCCATGCCCCTCATAATTTTGTAAACCTCAATAAGGTCACCCCTCAGCCTCTGACACTCCAGGGAAAACAGCCCCAGCCTGTTCAGCCTCTCCCTGTACCTCAGATCCTCTAACCCTGGCAACATCCTTGTAAATCTTTTCTGAACCCTTTCAAGTTTCACAACATCTTTCTGATAGGAAGGAGACCAGAATTGCACGCAATATTCCAACAGTGGCCTAACCAATGTCCTGTACAGCCGCAACATGACCTCCCAACTCCTGTACTCAATACTCTGACCAATAAAGGAAAACATACCACACGCCTTCTTCACTATCCTATCTACCTGCGATTCCATTTTCATGGAGCTATGAACCTGCACTCCAAGGTCTCTTTGTTCAGCAACAAATTTTGTGATTTCTTATAATCTTATCATGGGCTAGAAACATTGAGAAAAGGACAAAGCGGCAGATGAATAGTCAGTCAGGCTTCTGAGCAACTGTCTGGACTCAACATCCTGAAGAGAAAACTAAAATGAGAAATCTGGTTAATGCAATTTGTAGGTTGCCTCAGAAAGAAAGGTGATCTCAAATCAAGTAATTTAGTGAATGAAAAGAAAAGCTGGCTTCTTGCTTTCTCAGTGAGAATTGAGGTTGAGGGAAATTTACTTTTATTTCTTCTTTGCATGTAAAAGATACAATATCCAGTTCAGATCAGAGGTTTATCATATTAAATCACCACATGCATATGCTTTCATATAACTACACATTGGAGTTAAAGCTCTCCTCTCAATGAAAAGTATTTGCATTGCTGATGGGAGAAAGTGAACTGAAGATCATTTTTATTGCAGGCCAGATGTTTCTAGCCAAATTAAACAAATAATTGGAAGACTGATTGTCTTTTGGATTATTAAGGAACACACCAATGCAAAGGACCTGTCAAAAATAATCTAAAATTACCTGAGGCATGTAGAGCAGAGGTCTCCACCATGATGAGCTCTTTGTGACTAGGTTAGGTATCAAGATATGTTGGTACTGACATCAAGGTAGATAGTAATTATGAGTAACATCTTTGTAAGCAGTCGCCTGAAAAAGAGCATTGACTTGCTTCTATTCCAGTTTGATGTGTACTGATATGGCTGATAAGTCCAATTTGTGAGGAACATGCTGCTTAGAATGTCTGCACCCTTCAATGCCTCAACTCTATTGTAAGACAAATCCTCACAACTGGTCATCGTCTTGTATGTGCTAGAAAGTAGTTTTTCTGTCAGATCCTGTTTCCTTGTTGGAATTTACAAGATCTGCTTGGACCAGTGTGGTGGAGGTAAACCATTTAGTGGTTAAATGAGAAGAGGCTCTTACTTTCAATAAGATATAGTTTATTGCAGGATTGGAATTGCTTATAAGTTGGATTAATATGGTAGATATTGTTCCAGAGACTATGAGGAAGAGACAGATAGAAGACGGTTTACTTCTTTGACTTTTTGGGGATGTTCTTCATCATAGTGTGGAGTTTGTACATAATCCCCGTGTCTGTGTGTGTTTCCCCCATGTGCTCTGGTTTCCTCTTGGCTATTCTAAATTGCCCATAGTGTCCAAGGATCTGTAGGTTAGGTGGGTTAGCCATCAGGAATGCAGGGTTACAGGGTTAGGATAGGGGTGTGGGATGCTCTTCAGAGGCTCAGTATGGACTTGATGGGCTGAATGGCTTGGTTCCACATAGGGATTCTATGTCTAGACACCTCATGATTTTCTCAAGTCTCTGATATAATACATTCAGGAACTTTGGGCATTTTCCTATTCTCCCAGATGTGGAAGACTTGTGGACCTGTTTGTTGAAGGCTGTTAACTTTAATTCCACTGACATTAGGAGGTCTGATGTCTGTTTAAACTGGGAACTCCTGGCACCCTCCCCCACCACCGCCGGAATTGAAAAAAACTGCGCCCACACTTCCCCCCTCACCTCCATCCAAGGCCCCTAAAGAAGCCTTCCACACCCATGAAAGTTTCACCTGCACATCCACCAATGTCATTTATTGTATCTGTTGCTCCCGATGTGGTCTCCTCTACATTGGGGAGACTGGATGCCTCCTCGCAGAGCACTTTAGGGAACATTTCCAGGACACCCACACCAATCAACCCCACCGCCCCATGGCCCAACTCCCCCTCCCACTCTGCTAAGGACATGCAGGCCCTGGGCCTCCTCCACCGCCACTCCCTCACCACCTGACGCCTGGAGGAAGAATGCCTCATCTTCCGACTCGGAATACTTCAACCCCAGGGCATCAATGTGGACTTCACCAGTTTCCTCATTTCCCCTTCCCCGACCTCACCCCAGTTCCAACCTTCCAGCTCAGCACCATCCTCATGACCTGTCCTACGTGCTTTTCCAGCACCACTCTAATCTAGAACGAGATCAGAGTCGAAAAGTGTCGTGCTGAGAAACCACAGCTGGTCAGGCAGCATCGGAGGAGTAGGAGGGTGAAAACCCTTCATCAGACTCAAAACGCCAATGCTCCTGCTCCTCAGATACTGTCTGACCGGCTGTGCTTTTCCAGCACCACAATTTTTGAGTCTGTTCAAACTGGATCTCCAAAGCAGGCAATACATTGTGAATCTTTGGATGTTAATTAGTCCTTCTCATTTGTGACTTTCCTGGAGCTAAATGTACTTCATTCTGTGTTGGCTTTTTTTTTGCTATTTTTCAATTTGCTGTTAAATCTGTACTGAAGTGCAGACTCTTTACTTCAATCTGTTAATTATGTTGGATACTTTCATTTGCTTTCAGTGATTGAATGGAAACAATCTGCAGGGTTATGAGGAAAAGGCAAGAAATTAGCATTATGTTAAAATGTACAAAAATCATGACAGACATGATGGGTTTCACCACAACAGTCCTGTGATTTTACAGGTAAAGCCATGGCTGGGTTTGCTGGTACCTGCAAGGTTTCTTTGCTATACGGCATTGATAATTCCATCATAGCCAGCATCAGGATAAAAGGAGTCCAGCATGGTGCACAGTTTGCGACTAAATGGATTCACACCAGAGTAAGTGAGGTGGTGGACAGGCCTGCAAAATGACAGGGAGAGTCACTATGTTTCAATCCTGCCTGTGGGAAGAATGATCCCCATTTAGTCAGCAGCAGAAATGGGGCAATGTGATGCATCCACAAACTGGCTAACTGGGTTTATTATTAAGCCAATTAAAAGCCATTATCAATGAGCCCACTGGGATTTAGTGGTGATTCTGGAATTTCCCAGAATGGACATAGATCTGTGCCAGGGACCAGTGACCTCCCAGATGGCCTGTCTAAAAAAAGAATTTAAAGATTGATCATGTGACCCATCATTGAGAAGGAAGCTAACTGCTGAGGTAGGCCTGTATTCCCTATAATGATTTCTGTACATTTTAACTTAATGCTAAATTTCTTGCCTTTTCCTCATAGCGTTGCATTTGATTCATTTTTGACTTACGGGCAATGCCATGACTGTGAATCCGAAACTGCTCACACTCACCTGCCTCCAGTGATCTCGGTTAAGGACTCTAGGTGGGTCTGCCTGTAATGTGGAGCAGCTAGCCCCTAGGGCAGGGTTTCTGCAGCACAGGGGATTTAACTCAGTTGGAGTCCGAAGCTGTCTACTGAAGTGCCTGATTGCATCTAAATAGGATTATGTGCTCCTTGGACAGGTGATGGGTTTCTCAAAGGCTTTCCTGCCAACAGTTGAACTCATGTCATGTATAATACGTCAGTCTTTTGTGTAAGTGACCTGCACTGCAGCCTTACCTTTCAAATGCAGAAATGAGATTGCAGGCCCATAATTATAGGAGCAACATGTAACGTATGCACAATTTGCTTTTTAAAAATCAAATATATATTGAGTGTGAAC